>NC_080082.1:37576281-37876281 GCF_949987535.1 Balaenoptera acutorostrata | reverse complement strand
CCCATGGCAGCCCCGTGCTAAGCTAATGACATGGTAGTGAAGAATGCCAGACACAGATGAAGTCAGCAGTAATTAGGGTAATACAGTCCTGAGAGCCCCATCTGTTAGCAGGGTTTAGGGTGGGGTCTGGGAGATCAGAAAGAACAAAGATCACCTGGGAAGGGTTTGGGAGTGAGTGAAAGGGATACAGGAGTCCTTTTGTCAAGTGCAAGTGTTCGTGAATCCACATTTCCTCGTCTGTCAATGAAACCTGGAATCAGGATAGGGGAATTGACAACATCAAGTTCTGTGCAGAGTAGTGTCATAGAAAGTTAAGCCAGATCATCATTTGATGAGCATACTGACCAGAGAATACAACCATCATAACTAACAATTACTGAGCACTTATTTTGTGGCAAGCATTATTCTAAAGACTTTTCATCAACCTTATACGGTTGAAACTTTCATGATCTCCATCCTAGATATGAGGTTGTCCTAGGGCTCCCAGTTAGTAAGTGTGGAGTCAGGATGCAAGCCCAGAGTGTCTGACCCAGAGCCCAGACCAGAGAGGTCTACCACTTACCTGAGCATCTGTGGGACCTGTATGGTGCTCAACATTTCACAAGGCTAAGCATTTTTCTTTGGCTGTGTTGGGTCTTTGTTGCTACGTGCGGGCTTTCTCTAGTTGCGGCGACCGGGGGCTACTCTTCGTTGGGGCTACTCTTTGTTGCAGTGTGCGGGCTTCTCTTGTTGTGGAGCACGGGCTCTAGGTGCACGGGCTCTAGGCACACGGGCTTCAGTAGTTGTGGCTCGCGGGCTCTAGAGCACAGCTCAGTAGTTGTGGTGCACGGGCTTAGCTGCTCTGCGGCATGTGGGATCTTCCCAGACCAGAGATCGAACCCGTGCTCCCTGCATTGGCAGGTGGATTCTTAACCACCTGGGAAGTCTCAAGGCTAAGCATTTTGACAGTGTTTGTCTGAGCCAGAGTTGAGATTCTGACAGGCCAGGAAGAATAGACAAGCCCTGTGAAGGCCTGCTATGAACTCTGGGCTAAACAACTGGCCACCTTCCCAGGATGCTCCCAGGCACGTTCCCTGAGACACTAGGACCCAGGAGGCCTGTGGGAGTGACCTGAACCAAGTCATCACTGGAGTTCATAAACATGCAGACATAACAGAGAGACCAGGGTTCCCTAAATAGGTCGTCTCAAGAGTAGACAGTGGAGCCCCTCAGGGAAGAAGGCAGCTATTCCCAAGGCTTGACAGAGCAGTGGGGCCGATAATGGTAAAGGCTATGCCTGGCCACTCTCTAACTCCATCCTCATTGCCTGCCTCAGATGCTTTGGGATAAAGAGGGCTGTCATACAAAGATCTGTCAATCACTGTCCACTGCAGAGCTAAGGGGACCATCTCCCCAAAAGGCAGAGAATCAAGATGGTTGGAGGAGGCCATCAGAGGAGCATGCAGTAGCCCATAGGCATGGGTCAGAGTGCTTTGGGAGCAGGTTGGCAGTTGCAGACAGCCACTCACCCTGGGCAGCAGAGTCATGAGGACAAGGGTGAGGCTGTGAGAGGGGGATTTCAGGACAGCCATGATTAGATTTGTGGACACTGCCCCCTCCCAGGATTCCTGTTGGGCAGCCTGTTGGGCTGCCAGCTGGTGAAGAAATGGGTGGTGGAGAGAGTCAGGCTCTTGTAGTAAGTTGTTTACATTTGCATTCATCATCAGTGAAACCTGAGACCACAAGTTCCACTGTCCTGGTCTACTTTAATCTTCCCAAACTCTATGAGCAGGTAGAATTTATAGTCTCAAGTTATAAATGAGGAAACTGAGGCACAAAATGGTAGGTTATGTCTCAAGATCACACAGCCACTAAATGGCAAGACCAGGAATCAAACACGGGCTGGTTTCACTCTAAACACCATGTTCTTCCTGACAAGTTGAGCTAGATGACCACTTAGGGAACTACTGCCTGGAGTGTATACATCCTAGAAAGTCGTTAAGACCATAGTACAATGATAACAATAACAATAATAGAAAATACATGCGTTTCACAAGTACATGAAGTACATACATATATTCCTGTTATACAGATGAAAATGAGTACAGTAAACATTATTAATATTCGCTAATATCTGATTTTCCTCTACTTCCTGGTCCCTGAAGAATTGCAATCCCCAACTCCTTGAATTTAGGCACTGCCACATGGCTGGTTGTGATGAGTGAAAGAAGAGCAGAAGTGATTTACGTCACATCCAGATCAAAGCATTTAACTACACGTGCTTGGCTTGCCAAGCCCCCTCTTCCCCTACTACACTGTGGCAAATCCTGGAGCTTTGTGCTGAGATGGCAGCAGTTTCTGTCCCTGGGTCCCTGATTGACAGCTTTATAGAACATTACCACATCCCCACCCCAGACCTACACTGGACATACCCACACTTGAAAAATAAACCTATGTTGTTTTAAATGGAGATTGGGGCATTATTTATTATCTAGTCTATCCCCACCTGATACACTGAGACCCAGAAGGTTAAGTAACTTGCTGGAACCCACCCACCTATTAAGAGGTGAAGTTGGCGCTGGAACTCTCAGAATAAACAGTCTCATCAGGTCTTGCCTCCTGACCCAGCAGTATGAGTTTGATAGGGGCAGCAGATGTGAAAGTAAAGGGAAGGACTTCCCAAGGGAGAGGATCAGGTGAGTACACCAGCTCCAGACCAGCTGGGGACAAAGAGTGACAGTGAGAAATGAAGCAGTGTGGGCTGTGCACCAGGAGAAAAGGTTGATGCAGTGGCAATATCCCTACCCAGGCTAGTTCAGTGGGAGAGTGACACAAACCCAGGCTCGCCTAGACCATGAGTTAGGTAGTCAGAGGTAGGGAGGGGACCTTTAGCAATGCAGTGGGAACCACTTGCCCAAGCTGGAGCACTGACTCCCAGACATCTTTGTGGCAGCATGGCCCAACAATGAGCCTGGGACACAGTGTCCTCCCAAGACAGGGCACACAGGCCTGCTTCTAAAGATAACACATCACGTGGTTTGCTTGGAGGGTGGGGCAGAGACTGGAGACAAAGGAAAAGCAGCTTTTCCCAGGAGACTAGGATGGCACATGCCTTGCTTCCTGCTGCCCCTTGTCCCATTAGCCACGTGCTTTCTAAAGGTCCTTGCTCTCGGGCCACACTGTGGGCTAGAGCCAGGCTTCTGGGCAGAGGGAGGCTTTGGGAGGACACGAGGGAGAATGGCAAGGCAGACACTGGAAGGAGAAGAGCCCCACACTGGGTTCCTCATTTTCATAGGAAGCCATTTCTGATGCACCCTTCTAGTGGGAGAACATAAATCCTGACATCACTGGTCCTGTGCTCATCATAACCATCTCATGTCTATAAGGCCTTTGCCATTTACGAAGCTGTCTGAAGATTCTCTTATTGACATCTCCCAATAATTCAGTGATATCAGCCAGCTGGACAATGGCAGGGCCCCATTTTACAGATGAGGAAACAAATTCAGATGCAGGGCTGGTCCACAGCTGGTTAACAGCAGTCACATCCGCACCCTATGTTTGGGTCCTGCCCCTGCCTTTCAGCCCAACAGTCACTATTTTCTTGATCCTCAGAGCTGCTGGGCAGGGGGCACATGCAAGGAAAATTTCAGGCTGGGCTAGGCCTGTAACAACTGCTGCTGGCTCCCGTCAGTCGACCCTTTCTTTCCTGAGTCAGACGTGAGGCTTAGAGCACAAGTCCCATGGGCAAGGCGGCAGGGGCACTTCCAAGTCACTCCATGGAGAAGGAGACCACCCAGTCACTCAGCACAGACAGGGAAGGCAGCCCCACAGTGCCGTCCCCGCGAGCCTCAGGGGTAATAAGTCCACGTGATGGGGGGGTCAAAAAGACAATGGAGAATTGGCAGGAAGCTTCTGCAAGCACACAACTGGCTAGGCCGGGGCATCTGTAAACAAAGCCTGAGACAGGAAACAATCCCATCCTATGATCCTTTATGAGGCACGGTCAAGGTCTGCAGAGCGCCCTGTGGAAGCAGCAAGGTGGCAGTGCCTGACCTCCTCACACCCACCTACTGCCCATCACACCACCTTGTGAGTTTCCTGTCATACTCTCCACAGCCAGCAAGACCGCAATGCCCAGGGATTTTAAAAGGTACCTCTGGGACACTGGAATGAGCAGCTCATTTGTAAACATGGGAGCGGTTGGCCCAGAGGTAACACCCACCATCCAGATACACAAACTGAGGCAAAGGGCCCTTCAGAGCAGGAAAGAGAGCTTCTCATCCTGCCACCTCCAAATAGTCTTCTTGGATTTTCCAGGCAAAGGGAGACCCTCCTGAGCTTTCCCCCAGAAACACTTATTTTCTGGCCCAGACATTTGTCATGCTGGATGCCCCTTACCTCCCTGCTTGGCTTTATAAAGTAATGGCTGTTTCCAGTTTCACATAGTGGGCGGGGTCGGGAACTATGGCCTGCTCGCCTACAGGCACAAAATAAATACCCAATAAACAAATAAACAGACAACCATTGACAGGAAGACACTGGAACTCACCAAAAAAGATACCCCACATCCAAAGACAAAGGAGAGCCACAATGAGATGGTAGGAGGGGTGCAATCACAATAAAATCAAATCCCATAACTTCTGGCTGGGTGACTCACAAACTGGAGAACACTTATACCACAGAAGTCCACCCACTGGAGTGAAGGTTCTGAGCCCCACGTCAGGCTTCCCAGCTGGAGGTCCAGCAATGGGAGGAGGAATTCCTAGAGAATCAGACTTTCAAGGCTAGCAGGATTTGATTGCAGGATGTCGACAGGACTGGGGGAAACATAGACTCCACTCTTGGAGGGCACACACAAAGTAGTGTGCATATCAGGACCCAGGGGAAGGAGCAGTGACCCCATAGGAGACTGAACCAGACCTACCTGCTAGTGTTGGAGGATTTCCTGCGGAGGCAGGGAGTGGCTGTGTCTCACCATGATGATGAGGAGACTGGCAGTGGAAGTTCTGGGAAGTACTCCTTGGCGTGAGCCCTCCCAGAGTCCCCCATTAGCCCCACCAAACAGCCTTGTAGGCTCCAGTGTTGGGTTGCCTCAGGCCAAACAACCAACAGGGAGGGAACCCAGCCCCACCCATCAGAGACAAGCAGATTAAAGTTTTACAGAGCTCTGCCCACCAGAGCAACAGACACCTCTATCCCGCACCAGTCCCTCCCATCAGGAAACTTGCACAAGCCTCTTACATAGCCTCATCCACCAGAGAGCAGACAGCAGAAGCAAGAAGTACTACAATCCTGCAGCTTGTGGGAAAAAACCACATTCACAGAAAGATAGACAAGATGAAAAGGCAGAGGGATATGTACCAGATGAAAGAACAAGATGAAACCCCAGAAAAACAACTAAATGAAGTGGAGGTAGGCAATCTTTCAGAAAAAGAATTCAGAATAATGATAGTGAAGATGATCCAGGACCTCAGAAAAAGAATGGAGGCAAAGATCGAGAAGATGCAAGAAATGTTTAACAAAGACCTAGAAGAATTAAAGAACAAACACCTAGAAGAATTAAAGAACAAACAAACAGAGATGAACAATACAATAACTGAAATGAAAAATACACTAGAAGGAACCAATACCAGAATAACTGAAGCAGAAGAACGGGTAACTGACCTGGAAGACAGAATGGTGGAATTCACTGCTGCAGAACAGAACAAAGAAAAAAGAATGAAAAGAAATGAAGACAGCCTAAGTGACCACTGGGACAACATTAAATACAACAATATTTGCATTATAGGGGTCCCAGAAGGAGAAGACACAGAGAAAGGACCCAAAAAACATTTGAAGAGATTATAGTCAAAAAAATCCCTAACATGGGAAAGCAAATAACCACCCAAGTCCAGGAAGCTCAGAGAGTCCCATACAGGATAAACCCAAGGAGAAACACGCCGAGACACATAGCAATCAAATTGGCAAAAAATAAAAACAAAGAAAAAGTATTGAAAGCAGCAAGGGAAAAAGGGCAAATAACATACAAGGGAACTCCCATAAGGTTAACAGCTGATTTCTCAGCAGAAACTCTACAAGCCAGAAGGGAGTGGCATGATATACTTAAAGTGATGAAATGGAAGAACCTGCAACCAAGATTACTCTACCCGGCAAGGATCTCATTCAGATTTGATGGAGAAATCAAAAGCTTTACAGACAAGCAAAAGCTAAGAGAATTCAGCACCATCGAACCAGCTCTACAACAAATGCTAAAGGACTTCTCTAAGTGGGAAATATAAGAGAAGAAAAGGACCTACAAAAACAAACCCAAAACAATTAAGAAAATGGTCATAGGAACATAGATATCAATAGTTACCTTAAACGTAAATGGATTAAATGCTCCAACTAAAAGACACAGGTTCGCTGAATGGATACAAAAACAAGACCCATATATATGCTGTCTACAAGAGACCCACTTCAGTCCTAGGGACACATACAGACTGAAAGAGAGGGTATGGAAAAAGATATTCCATGCAAATGGATATCAAAAGAAAGCTGGAGTAGCAATACTCATATCAGATAAAATAAACTTTAAAATAAAGAATGTTACAAGAGACAAGGAAGGACACTACATAATGATCAAGGGATCAATCCAAGAAGAAGATATAACAATTATAAATATATGTGCACCCAACATAGGAGCACCTCAATACATAAGGCAACTGCTAACAGCTATAAAAGAGGAAATCGACAGTAACATAATAATAGTGGGGGACTTTAACTCCTCACTTACACCAATGGACAGATCACCCAGAGAGAAAATTAATAAGGAAACACAAACTTTAAATGACACAATAGACCAGATAGATTTAATTGATATTTATAGGACATTCCATCCAAAAACAGCAGAGTACACTTTCTTCTCAAGTGCACACGGAACATTCTCCAGGATAGATCACATCTTGGGTCACAAATCAAGCCTCAGTAATTTAAGAAAATTGATATCATATCAAGCATGTTTTCTGACCAAAACGCTATGAGATTAGAAATCAATTACAGGGGAAAAAAACGTAAAAAACACAAACACATGGAGGCTAAACAGTACGTTACTAAATAACCAAGAGATCACTGAAGAAATCAAAGAGGAAATCAAAAAATACCTAGAGACAAATGACAATGAAAACACGACGATCCAAAACCTATGGGATGCAGCAAAAGCAGTTCTCAGAGGGAAGTATATAGCAATACAGTCCTACATCAAGAAGCAACAAACATCTCAAATAAACAACCTAACCTTACACCTAAAGGAACTAGAGAAAGAAGAACAAACAAAACCCAAAGTTAGTAGAAGAAAAGAAATCATAAAGATCAGAGCAGAAATAAATGAAATAGAAACAAAAGAAGACAATAGCAAAAATCAATAAAACTAAAACTGGTTCTTTGAGAAGATACACAAAATTGATAAACCATTAGCCAGACTCATCAACAAAAAGAGAGAGAGCACTCAAATCAATAAAAATAGAAATGAAAAAGGAGAAGTTACAACAGACATGGCAGAAATACAGAGCATCCTAAGAGACTACTACAAGCAAATCTATGCCAATAAAATGGATAACCTGGAAGAAATGGACAAATTCTTAGAAAGGTATAACCTTCCAAGATTGAACCAGGAAGAAATAGAAAATATGAACAGACCAATCACAAGTAATGAAATTGAAACTCTGATTAAAAATCTTCCAACAAACAAAAGTCCATGACCAGATGGCTTCACAGGTGAATTCTATCAAACATTTAGAGAAGAGCTAACACCCATCCTTCTCAAACTCTTCCAAAAAATTGCAGAGGAAGGAACACTCCCAAACTCATTCTATGAGGCCACCCTCATCCTGATACCAAAACCAGACAAAGATGTCACAAAGAAAGAAAACTACAGGCCAATATCACTGATGAATATAGATGCAAAAATCCTCAACAAAATACTAGCAAACAGAATCCAACAACACACTAAAAGGATCATAGACCATGATCAAGTGGATTTTTCCCAGGGATGCAAAGATTCTTCAATACACGCAAATCAATCAATGTGATACACCATATTAACAAATTGAACGAGAAAAACCATATGATCACCTCAATAGATGCAGAAAAGGCTTTCTACAAAATTCCACACTCATTTATGATAAAAACTCTCCAGAAAGTGGGCATAGAGGGAACCTACCTCAACATAATAAAGGCCATATACAACAAACCCACAGCAAAACATCATTCTCAAGGGTGAAAAACTGAAAGCATTTCCTCTAAGATCAGGAACAAGATAAGGATGTCGTCTCTCACCACTATTATTCAACATAGTTTTGGAAGTCCTAGCCACAGCAATCAGAGAAGAAAAAGAAATAAAAGGCATACAAATTGGAAAAGAAGAAGTAAAACTGTCAGTGTTTGCAGATGACATGATGCTATACATAGAGAATCCTAAAGATGCCACCAGAAAACTACTAGAGCTAATCAATGAATTTGGTAAAGTTGCAGGATACAAAATTAATGCACAGAAATCTCTTGCATTCCTATACACTAATGATGAAAAATCTGAAAGAGAAATTAAGGAAACACTCCCATTTACCATTGAAACATAAAGAATAAAATACCTAGGAATAAACCTACCTAGGGAGACAAAAGACCTGCATGCAGAAAACTATAAGACACTGATGAAAGAAATTAAAGATGATACAAACAGATGGAGAGATATACCATGTTCTTGGATTGGAAGAATCAATATTGTGAAAATGACTCTACTACCCAAAGCAATCTACAGATTCAATGCAATCCCTATCAAATTACCAATGGCATTTTTTTACAGAGCTAGAACAAAAAAATCTTAAAATTTGTATGGAGACACAAAAGACCCCGAATAGCCAAAGCAGTCTCGAGGGAAAAAAAAGGAGCTGGAGGAATCAGACTCCCTGACTTCAGACTATACTACAAAGCTACAGTAATCAAGACAATATGGTACTGTCACAAAAACAGAAAAATAGATCAATGGAACAGGATAGAAAGCCCAGAGATAAACGCATGAACCTATGGTCAACTAATCTATGACAAAGGAGGCAAGGATAGACAATGGAGAAAAGACAGTCTCTTCAATAAGTGGTGCTGGGAAAACTGGACAGCCACATTTAAAACAATGAAATTAGAACACTCCCTAATACCATACACAAAAATAAACTCAAAATGGATTAAAGACCTAAATGTAAGTCCGGACACTGTAAATCTCTTAGAAGAAAACATAGGAAGAACACTCTGACATAAATCACAGCAAGATCTTTTTTGATCCACCTCCTAGAGTAATGGAAATAAAAACAAAAATAAACAAATGGGACCTAATGAAACTTAAAATATTTTGCAAAGCAAAGGAAACTACAAACAAGACGAAAAGACAACCCTCAGAATGGGAGAAAATATTTGCAAACAAATCAACGGACAAAGGATTAATCTCCAAAATATATAAACAGCTCTTGCAGCTCAATATTAAAAAAACAAACAACCCAATCCAAAAATGGGCAGAAAACCTAAATAGACATTTCTCCAAAGAAGACATATAGATGGCCAAGAAGCACATGTAAAGCTGCTCAACGTCACTAATTATTAGAGAAATGCAAATCAAAAATACAATGAGGTATCACCTCACACCAGTTAGAATAGGCATCATCAGAAAATCTACAAAGAACAAATGCTGGAGAGAGTGTGGAGAAAAGGGAACCCTCTTGCACTGTTGGTGGGAATGTAAATTGATACAGCCACTATGGAGAACAGTATGGAGGTTCCCTAAAAAACTAAAAATAGAGCTACCATATGACCCAGCAATCCCACTACTGGGCATATACCCAGAGAAAACTGTAATTCAAAAAGACACATGCACCCCAATGTTCATTGCAGCTCTATTTACAATAGCCAGGACATGGAAGCAACCTAAATGCCTATCAACAGATGAATGGATAAAGAAGATGTGGTACATATATACAATTGAATATTATTCAGCCATAAAAAGGAACGAAATTGAGTCATATGTAGAGACGTGGATGGATCTAGAGTCTGTCATACAGAGTGAAGTAAGTCAGAAAGAGAAAAACAAATATCATATATTAATGCATATATGTGGAACCTAGAAAAAATGGTACAGATGAACCAGTTTGCAGGGCAGAAATTGAGACACAGATGTACAGAACCGACGTATGGACATCAAGTGGGGAAAGCGGCGGGGCAGGGGCTGGTGTGATGAATTGGGAGATTGGGATTGACATGTATACACTAATATGTATAAAATGGATAACTAATAAGAACCTGCTGTTTAAAAAAATAAAATAAAATTCAAAAACAGAACAAAACAAAACAAATAAACAGCCTTTGATCAATTGACCCAGTGTATTATGTACCATTCCAACCTGTTTTCTGGAATTCTCTTCCTACATTTCCAGACTCCTTTAGGCACAGCCACATGTGACTAGAAAGCAAAGATTCCCTCTAACAGGGGTCATCAGTGACTGCTCTTAGCTATGTACAAACAGCAGACCAGCTTCAGCCTTCACTTCCTTACAGATACATGCTCTCTCTCAATTCTCTTGAAAAAACCTGATGCAGCATGGTCTACATTTCGTTTTTCTGCTTTGTATAGAGATAGATAGACACCAGAAAGCTTTTCATTTGTTCCCTAATACAACCATAAAAACACACAAGTATAATGACAAATGGCACTTGACACTCAGTTTCTGTGAGCATGGGGCAAAAGGGAATGGTGAGGAGTGTGGTAAACCACTGAGCACACGGCCCTTTAAAGGGGCAGCCCCTCCATGGCTTCCACTGCCACCCAGAAATACAGGCCCAAGGACGTCAGACCTTCAGACTTCTTTCAAAAACTAGAAATCCAGATTTTCATGTTATATTTCTCTATCTTTAAATGTTAGCCCATAATTATTTTATTTAAAAAACTAGTGTGGGAGCTGTGTGCATTCAAACAAAATCCCATCTGAACACCACATCTAGTCTCCTATACATGCTGGTGTGCAGCTGCTTCAACAGAATAGTAGGTTCACCACGTCTTCCACTAGCCTCTGCGATGTGGACTATTAGACAAGAAATCCTAGCTTGGCCCCTTAGTGCCAGCTGTGAAATTAAAGGGTGAAGGATTATATCCAACACGCACTGCATTACCAGCTGCAAACACCAACACTTTGTCAAAAATCCATTTGATATTTCTCCATCCCTCCATCAGTCTCCCTAATGACAAAAGTAATTAACACATTCATATAAAAGCATGGAACGAAAGACAGCTTTAATTTATCCATCTATTTCAGGGTCATCCTTGTTATCAATATATGACAAGTTAATGGGTCTTAATTAAAAAAGCAGCAGTAAATCAGTTTAGGAAACTGAGGGATTATTATGAGTCCTAGCTGTGACAGCGTGTTTTGTGCACCATGGAAGATAACAAATTTGCTTTCCATGGTATCTCAGATCGATCATCCTAAAACTACCTGCTCTTTGTGGTAGAGGGATGTGTTATTGTCTTTGCAAAAAGTGCTTGGGTTTGGTGGCTGCTCCCAGAATGGCAGCAACAATGAATTAAGGGAACTAGGCCAGGGTATGAGAACTAGGCAGCATAAAAGGGTGTTAGCAGGACTGATTGTGGACCAAGCGTCAAGGCACTGAAAACATTCATAAGCCAAAAGTCAAGACAGAACTGTACATCAGGGCCAATCTCAACCTATCCCTCTTTGCCCTTTCCCAAACCCAATAATTTTCTGAGCAGTGTGGATTCTATTTCAGAACTATTTCTCAAATCCAGGTCCTCTTTGTCATTATTTTCTAGAATGGTTAGAGACAATTTCATAACCAGTTGCCCCCTCTTCATCTCATCCATGGCCATTTGGGTTACGTCCCTCCTCCCTCAAACACCCTCCAATTGCTCCAATTTCCAGAGTAGAAATTAAAAACTGACCATCTGACAAACGTGCTTACTTTGGCTCATTGAGTGTTTATCACGATGTTGAATTCATTTTATGTGTAATTAGGAGGTTTTGCATAAAAATATGGACTTCTTGCAAGTCCAGGCCCATTATTCTCAGGTGGCAACAATGAGATGGAGTTATCCCATTTAGGCAGCATGTGGTGTCCACAGTCCCCACCACTCCCTATTACCACTTACAGCTACCATAATCATTGATGTTACCTGCCTGGGCCTATTGGCATAGGAGTTTTCAAACCATGGCAAGTAGGAGGGCTGAGGTTGGAAAAAAAAGCAAATAGGAACCCAGAACACAGAAAGGTTCTAACAAAATGTTCATCTGTTTCTTGCTAGGGAGAAAAATAATCTCAAGACATAAATAGTTCAGCACTTACAGGTGAGTGGTGAATCCAGAGGGAAGGGCAAAAAAGGTCATGGGAAAAGGATGCAGGTTCATGGACCTCAGCATTTTGCGTTTTGTCACCAGATAAGAAATACAGCCTTCCTACAAAAGAAAGAAGCACAGCAAGTCCCTCAGAACTAGGGACTTGACTTAAATGGCATCAGCTCAGGAGGGCCCCTTGGAAATCCATGAAAGCCAGATAAGAGGGACAAGGAGGAAGACAGCATCTTTAGCTTTCCCTGCTGTGCTTTGAGTTTTGAAATGTCCGAGCATGAAGCCCTTTGAAATGTCTGAAGCAGAGAGTGAATTCACAAACCAAGTTCTCTTCCTTGTTCTTAAGTACTTTCAGCCCAACTCTTATTTTGAGATTCAGGGACACGTGTAACTTAAATTCTGGGCCCAGAAGCCATTTGTTCCCTGGCCAAAGGGAAAGCATGGTGGTGGCCCCCAGTCCTGACCCTAACTACCCCACCACTCAGCAGAGCTGCTTCCAAAACACACGTATTTAATCTCCCAGCCAGGGGCCTCTGTACTGCTACCCTCCCCTCCCCTCCTCTCTCCTCTGCCTTGCCTAGCCCCGAGGTGTCCACGTAGGTGCCCGTGGCCCATCTGGCCCTCTGTTTAGCTCTTTTTGGCTCCACGTAAAACAGAAGGAGCATAAAATTGGGGCCCAAATAACACGAAGCTATGCAGGGCGGCAGTCAAGTGCCCTGAGCTCCTTGACATGTTTCTTACCTTCATTTGCTTTCAGGACTCAGGACTGCCAAGGCT
Organism: Balaenoptera acutorostrata; assembly: GCF_949987535.1. Lineage (NCBI taxonomy): Eukaryota > Metazoa > Chordata > Mammalia > Artiodactyla > Balaenopteridae > Balaenoptera > Balaenoptera acutorostrata. The sequence goes on along the minus strand of NC_080082.1, from coordinate 37,863,151 downwards.
CAGAAGCAAAAGCCCAGGCGTTATTACACAGAACAGCTGTGAACCAGGCCTGCCTCCAGGTGAGAAAAAGCCCTTTACACATGATTTCCTGAGGTCAGCCCAGGCCCCAGGTCCCCCCACCCTCCCAGAATCCCTCAGCTCTCTGGCAAAGCATTAGAGCAAGTGGAAGTAGAGATCTGTCCAGAATCAAAAATCATTTTGCACAATAGCAGACCCATCATGGGTGGAAATCACTGCTACAGAAACTGTGTCCTTTCTCCAGCCTCAGTCTTGGCACGTTCATGGCCAAATATTGTCTGTCTAAATTCAGATTCTTTTCACTTTTAGATAGATAGTTTTCTCTACTCAAATACTTTCCAGTTATGAGCCATGGTCGGTGGAAGTGGTTTAAACTTTTCCTTTAATGTCAACAATAACCATCTTCTACATTTTCCATTCCAGTCACTAATTTGATATCTTCACTAAAAGAAATGCCAATAATTTGAAGGTTTTCAGAGGTAAGTGCCATGAGTTCTTTCAGATAGCGAGGAAGCGAGGTGTCACTGCTATTATTCTGAGCTGATAGGAAACACACTCGAGTCCGGGAGGCCTGGAATCAGTCACTGCCTGCCCAGAGCACAGATAGAGCAGGTGTCGGTTATAATTGCTTCTAGACTTCCTGCCATGGTCAGTTGAATGTCAAACCTGTAAACGCTGCCTGACTACAATAAAACTGGAGTACACAGACATTTTTGCATCACTGCCTGGTGAAAATATACTGACTAGGGTGGGATGAGATGAATGGGAATGCATAAGGAGGGGATGCCGCCAGAATAGCAACGAACAAACTGTCAGTCTTCACTGCTGTTTCTTATCTTCCTTTTTCCTTTCAGGACCAGAAGAGATGACAGCTTTGTAAGGAGATGGATTTGTTCATTTCCAGAAGCAGCATTTTATTTGATCCTTCTGAGAGCAAGTCAGTAGAAACTTTCTTTTTAACCTGATTCTTCACTATGGTTATTTCCTGAGCTTCTACATGTCAGTCCCATGCCTTCAAGTCCCCTTTGGCATCCAGATACAAATCCATATTATACGGTTACCCCTCAGTTCCCCAAAAGGGATTTAAACTCAGAGAGGTTCTCTTTTTTTCCCTAGAGGCCCAGGATGTAGCTCAAACAAGCTCAATCATTACTTCTAGATCCTACAAAAGTCCCAAGGAGACCACAATACAGAGTGGTTTCCTGTAGAGCCACAGTCTTCAGATGGGTGGAGGACTGATAAGGGGGAGAGGTAGTATTACCGAGTATGGACAGTGTGTCAGGCTCAGTTCTAAGCTGTTTGTAAATAATAACTCATGTATTCCCTCAACAACCTATAGTGGGCTCTACTCTTAGCCTCATTTTTCAGATAAGAAACCTATAGCCCCAAAAGATAAAGTAACTAGCCCAAGGCCACATGGCAGGGACGTGGAAAGGCAGGGACTTGAATAGGCAACCTGGCTACCAAGCCCATGCTCTTGGTCCTGATGCTGTACTGCCCACAATCTCCAGGCAGGATAGAAAAGGTGACAAAGGTCAGGTGTAAGGCCACAGGAAGTGGTGGGGACTGGAGCAAACTGGCATGGGTGTGCTCTGACTTAGAGGAAGCAACTTCTACTCAGACCCAGAGTGGAATACAGGCCTAGTATTACCAACTTTTTTTCCAAGACACACTGGGAATCTGGATGCAATGTGAAACCCCCAAATTATAAAAGTTGGCAGCTAATTCAAAACGTTCCAAACAATGTGTGACCCAAACCAAGCCAAGCTCAAGTGGGGCTGCTCTATAAGCCACTATTGTATCACCATCACCACTGGTTGAAAGCCTGGTTCCACAGCATTTTCCAGAAGGCCTCTTATGACTCCCACCTCCCTGTGTATCCAAGACCACATTCACATGGAAGGCCTGAGCACTTATGCAGCGCCTAGGGGTGTTGCCCTTACACAGCTCTTGTAAGCTTACACAGCCATGTAACCCAGGACCTGGCGCACAGTAGATGTTTGAAGAGGGAAAGAAAAGAGAAAAATGAGCTTAGCGCCCTTGGTGTCATAGCTTAAGGAAGCCTAATGTTAGGAATTTAAGCAAATAAATAAATAGAACTGTGACGATAACAGCCGTAGTTTGAGAGTCAGGAGACCTGGTCTCTCAGTCCCAGCATGAAGTCTGGGGCAGCCTCCACACACCCTCAAGATGCTCCCCCAGCCCAGCTGTGGGTTGGAGTCTGACACAGAGCAGATGCACTGGGGGTAACTGTCAACGTGAGGAAAGGATTTTTATGTTTCCAAAGGACTCACACAGCAAATAGCAAGCTTGCACGGAACTGAAGCCCCAGATCTCCACAGCCTACCCACATTACTCACTCCCACTCCTGAGGAGGCACCGTGGCAGAAAGGGCTGTGCTGAGGGCGGAGGATGGTACCAGGGGCCCGAGTGGAACCCGAGGGCCCGGCCCCCATGGGCACTCCTTTCTGAGAGAGCACTGTGAGGTGTCGCTTCAGGCTCAATTCGTTTTCAGCAAACTCCAAGAGAGGACTAAAGTCAGGTGCACACATTTTGGATTTCTACATCCCGGGATCAAACATCCCCAGAGGCTCCTTAGGTCAACAGGAAGGAGATCATTTCAGTGGCTTCCACCTGTTGCCACCCTCCCCGCCAGACCCAGCCCCTCTGACCTCCTGTTCTTCTTCCCCGACCAACCTGGTCCAGAATGGCCTCCCTCTAGACGTCCGTGCACTCAGGATCCACACTTCACAGTTCAAACTCTCTTGTCTTCAGGTTGGAGCCTGTTTATCAAACATTTGCCTAGAGAGCAGCCATAACAAATAAATGATGTGTGTGAACCAAAGAGAATTGAGAAGTAGCCTCTCTGCTCATGGCCCCCTCCAACCCTGGAGCCTGTCTGAGGGTGGACTCCCCAAAAGCAAGACATCTGTGCCATGAATTTGTGGGAAGTGCTCCCAAGAGCACCAGGAAGGGAGTGGGGGAAGAAGGACAGAGGGCAGGGAGAAACCAAGAAAGAGCAGGATTTCAGAACAAGACCCACTCAGCCTGATCCTGCGGTCTGAATCTGGAGTATGACTTACAGCTTAGCGTTTATCCTGACTTGCATGAAAGCATCTGAACTTTCATGTCCCAAGGTAAGTGGCATTGCTCTAGGCCTGGGTGGGGGGATGTGAACTCCCAGGACTGTCACTCCCAGCACTCTGTACCTGTGAGCAAAGCCCAAAAGTGGGTCACTGCAGAAAGACATGGGTGTGGCCATTAGAAGTAGAAGAAACCAGATGCTAAAGAGTGGTCAAAGGCACAAGGCGGGAGCACCCATCCTCTGCAGGAGCATGTTCACAGGGCCCGCCTCCTGCTGCCACTCTACATGCTCCAAGTAGCCGGAAACCAGGCCTTTTATTTTCTCTGTGACTCTACCAGAGTTCTACTAAGAGAACCAGGCATAGAGAGATCCTTCGTTGTATTTTTTTTTTAATTTGTGCAGTTTATTGTTTTCAACCAATATTGTGTTTTTGTTTTTGTTTTACAACTTTATTGGAGTATAAATGTTTTACAATGTTGTGTTAGTTTCTGCTGTACAACAAAGTGAATCAGCTATATGTATACATATATCCCCATATCCCCTCCCTCTTGCATCTCCCTCCCACCCTCCCTATCCCACCCCTCTAGGTGGTCACAAAGCACCGAGCTGATCTCCCTGTGCGATGCGTCTTCTTCCCACTAGCTATCCGTTTTACATTTGGTAGTGTATATATGTCAGTGCCACCCTCTGACTTCATCCCAGCTTACCCTTCCCCCTTCCCGTGTCCTCAAGTCCATTCTCTACATCTGTGTCTTTATTCCTGTCCTGCCCCTAGGTTCTTCAGAATCTTTTTTTTTTTTTTTTAGATTCCATGTACATGTGTTAGCACACGGTGTTTGCTTTTCTCTTTCTGACTTACTTCACTCTGTATGACAGACTCTAGGTCCATCCACCTCTTTGTTTTATTTTTTAATAGGCACTTATATAGCACTCAGTCACTATAGCACTCACTCTAAGCATTTTACAAACATTAAGTCACTTGATCTCTTGATGCCTCAATTTCCTCATAAGTAAAATCAAGCTAATAGTAATAGTGACTTCACAGGCTTGGCCAGAAACTAAATAGCCCACCTAAGGTTACAGAGTTCATCTGCCAGGATTTGAACCCAGGCAGTTTGGCTCTTGCCACACCCTTAACCATGCCAAAATTAAAGAGTGAGGGTTTATAGGATCAGAAATCCATATTCAAATCCCAATTTACATCAATAAAACTGCATATCATCTCTGAGCCTCTGCTTCCCTATCTTTAAAATGAAGATTAAGAAAGAAAAAAAAACCCCTAATACCCACATCTGTATAAGACATGCCCAGCAGGTGCCAAGGACATGATAGGTACTCAATAAATGTCAGCTATCATTATAAAAATGCTCAGTAAAATTGACTGCTTGGTAATCTTTGACACAGCAAATTGTCTGTCCCCTGTAACTCCCAGTGGCAGATATGTAGAAAAATTAAAATCCAGATCAGCTAGTGAATTCATATGGTATTATCTAGACCAGAGGTTATTCCCCAGGGGGCAGCCTGGCGATGCCTGGAGACATTTTTGGTTGTCACTACTGGGGAAGGGGTTGCTACTAAGCATCTAGGGGGTAGAGGCCAGAGATACTGCTAAACATCCTACAGTGCACAGGACGGTACCTCAACAAAGAATTATCCTGCCCATTACAGACACGGAAACCGAGGCACATAGCAATAAGTGACTCACAGTGGTTGCACAGTTCAATCCAGTTCTCCACACAAAACTCTTCACGTCCACAGAATTGGGCAGTAATACCTGCTTGGAGGCCTTATAAGTTTGTGTGAGAATCATGTAAGACACTAAAAGTCCATTCAAAAATGTAGAATCCTTCACAAATGTGAGAGTGTATTATCTAGGCTCTTTTAAAATATATAAACAGATCTTGTATAGGGTCAGTAGTTTTCTAACAGCTACGTCTGAAGCTTCTGGCAGCAGCACCTCTGCACAACTGAAAAAGTTCTCTCCCACTGTCCGAGCAGCACTGGAAAATGCCATGCCTAGTTTACCCCTCCACTCAGCTAATCCCCATGTGATTAATAACGTGCCTGACTGCGTTTCCCTCCCAGATGACAGATGCTAGGCTGCAGATCCGTCCACACCACACCATTTATGCCTGTGGAGTAACAAAGTTTAGCACACAAGAAAAGGCATGCCTGTCCTGCTCCTGCCACAATACAACAAGCAAGATTCCCCAATCTGATTTTCACCACTTCCTGCCGCTCCAAGGGTACCCGAGGTTACACTGGACTTTGCCTCCAAGCTCTGCAAATTGCATTCCAACGCTGCAATACAGGGTGAGGTTGCCGGCTCTGGAGAAACACCTCTGCCTTGCCATGCTCCCAGCGCAGGTCCAGGCAGAGCCCCCCAACCCTGACAATCAACACACGATCCTTACAGCCCAAAAGGACTAGAAATAAGATTTGAGAAGCTTCTTTACAAGTGTAGATCTCGGCTTACCTGCCTCCCCAGAGTGACAAGGCTCACGCAGCTGACAAAGAAGGATCCCCAACCTTGTTCCCTGATTCCCACACTGTCTGGCACTAGCAGGAGGCCTTTCCCCCTGTTACAATTACTGACGTGCCTACTGTTCCACCATCCACCCCAACCACCTTGTCTAAATACGGGGGAGATAACCATATCTTATTTGCCGTCCCCGCTTCAGCCCAGGGGCTACTGAGCAGACAGTCGATCACTGCTCTTTACACCCGCAGCAGCCTTCAGACCTACTGAAAATACGCGCACCTCCCCTGCCACTGCCAGGCTCTGCAGAGCACCCTTATGTGTGTGTGTGTATTCACACATGGGCACACACATACACAACACAGACATCCACAGAGCAGGGGAACTTCTGCATATTTTTGCCTTTAATATTGCAATTAGAGTGTGAAGTAGTAATGAAAGTTGAATGGGGGTGGGGACATTCTACTTCCTTATTTCTCCCATAACAACCAAACATAAACCATTCTATATTCTTATTTTTTCTATCTTTCCAACATAATAATAATGATAAAAGCAGCTGCTGATGCTTCCATATTCAAGGCACAGTTCTGGGAGAACATTAATAAAGATGATGTCTACACAACATCTCTCTGAGGAAGACTGTCTTATTAGTTCCCTTTTACGGTTTGAGAGTGGAGATGCAGAGAGGTTAAGTAATGTGGCCAAGATCACACAGTAAATGGAGGAGACTAGATTTGAACCCAGGTCATTCAGACTCAGGGATCATATGCTTCACCATCATACTTTGTTTACTGAATGGCTATAACTTTGGCTATTAATAACAAGGTAGAAAAAATTTAAACAAATGTAACTTGCAGTTTTAGCTCCAGTTTACTTCCAAAGGGAATCATTGGGTTCTAGAAAGCTCTATATCTGTATTAATGATAACAGTATATTAAATTATGAGCCATGTCTGGTATAAAATTTTTAAATAACTTATGAAATCTAAACTTTAATTTTTCTCATAGTTACTAATGGCTAAAGTCAGGCTCCCTTAGAAGCCTCTCAATTACAAAGAAGGCTGACAAGGACACATATTCACATAGAACTTGGGTCAAATCTATTTAAATTCAAAGAGAAGGCAAATATATTATCTTCTGCTCCCTGGGAGTGAAATCAACCAGCTTCTCTGTTTCTCACTGGTGAGGGTATTAAACAAAATCATTTAGAAATGAAAAAAAAGGTTGATTCTGGGGATGAATGTGGTAGAAAAGGCCTTTGGTAAGAACATGTGCACATGTGGCCTCTCCAAGGTGGGCAGTCATCCCAGTGCCCTGGAGACTTATCATGGTTCTCTAGCCTCTGAAACTGTGATAGTCTTGCAGGCAGTTGGCGGGGGCAGGGTGGGGGGGTGCAGGAGGGCAATGACCAAGAGACCAGGGCCTCTTGCTTCAAACCCTAAAAGGGGGTCTCCAGTGCCAAAAGTGATCCTCACCACAGGGCTGCAGAGAAACCCTCAGCAAAAAGAACAGGCTACCTACCTGAGGCAGGTGGGAGCATGAAACTCTGACACTAAAAGAAACACAGGATGGGCTTGTTCTCCTTGAATTAGCCACCTGGACTCTCCACAGGGATCATTTAGTGGATATTTTGCCTGACAGTGCAGGTTTGGCAATCCTTCAGTGAGAGCAATTCTTTCTTTATGGTAGAAAACTACAAAGCACTGTGCAAAGAGGACGTTGGGCTCCATCAGCTTCTCTCAACAACCCTGTGATGACATTATCAGTCAGAATATTCCACAGTAACAAATTAACCCTGAAATTTCAGTGGCCTAAAAATCCAAAAGTTGATCTCTGACTAATGTTAATTATGATACTGATCAGACCTGCAGCATAGCTCTCCTACATGTGTTACAGAACCAAACTTGGGTCAGCTTGCCCACATGCCATAAAGCCAATCTACTGACACTGGGTTGTGGTGAAGGAAAGTACAGCCTTTATTGCAGGGCACCAAGCAAGGAGAATGGGCAGCTCATGCTCAAAAGACCAGAACTCCCTGATGACTTTCAGGGAAGGGGTTTTAAAGGCAGTGTGAAGGAGGGGGCCGCAGGGTGCATGATCAGCTTGTGAAAAATTCTTGGATTGGTTGACATCAAGGTGAAATTTCAAGCATCATCAGGCTTCTGGTTTCAACCAGTCTAGGGTCTGTGTTCTTGCGGTGAGCAGTTTTCATCTGGTGGGGGTTTGCTTCCTATAAAAACAACTTAGGAATGTATGTCAGGCCTTTATCTGTATCTTTCAGAGAGTTGGGAGTATGTGGTGGATTTATAGTCTAAACTGTTACCAGTTTCCCGGCTCAACAGCTATTCTTTGTTTCTACATCTTCACATTCCTAATTGTTAAGTCTTGGGTCAGCCTTTTGAGATTCAAGGGAAGCCTGGGAGACTAAAGCAAAAGGCTTTTACTTCAAAGGACAGGAACACAGGGGTCTGAATAAGGTTTCATGTGCAGTGACTCAGCGAGCCAGCACCTTCACACCTGTGACACCACCATTTCAAAAGTTGGCTTCCAGGTCACCTCTCAGGGAAGTAGAGAACTGGGGGCTGTGGATCAGTTCTTAAATACTTTGGTATTTCTGCTTATAGCCCATTGGTCAGAACTAATCATACAGTGGGACTCCCAAATGCAAGGAATCTGGGAAATGTACAGAGCACATAGGAAATACCTCCATCTTGTGTGGCCTACTCCAAATATCCCTTCCCACAGTCCAACACTTAAATTCAGAAACTAGCACTGTTTTTTAGAGAATTTTAGATGATACTTAATTTGGTATGTTATATGTTAATGAAACTATATTTCTCCCAATCACATTATATCATTTTCTATAATCTTGTTACTCTAACATCAAATTTAAGATAAGAAATATATTTAAGCCCCATATCCATAAGCAATAAGATCATTAAATCCCTTTGGGCACTGTTACTTAAAAAAAGGAAAAAGTATCTGTCCAATTATTTTCAGCAGGGAAAATTTGCCAGAGTGTACAGCCTCACATTTAATTGCTTTTTTTTTCTTTTTTGCATTGGTGAATCATTTTGAGCTTATGATAATTTAAAAATAAATATTTTTCAAAGCCTCAGGGCTTTCATTGTATAATGATCATTTGAAAGATTTCTTGGTTATGAGGTTCTTAAAAGAACAAAAATGCTGTTTGCAGCACCAGTTATTTCTATGTTAAAAAGATGAAATTGCTCATTAAGTGGTACCAGTCCATTTCTTTCATCAGCCTTACTGCCCATTTTAGCAAAGATTCAGTCTCTGAATTAAGCAAATGGCTATACATTTCAAAGTCAATAACTAGACTCTATTTCCTTTAACACGAACATCTCACACATCTAAAGAAGTTGTCAGCCTTACTACTAGGCCTTTTCCAGAGGAGACTGAAGATAGAGTTTTGTTGCTGTTGTATATTTTTCATTTTTGGTTATTTAAAGCAATATTTGTGGTTTTTAGCTAAGGTCCTGCTAGTCATGACATGCACACTTTAAAAAGAACCAGATAGTTTTGAAAAGTGTATCTTTAAAAGTATGGCGCAATTTCGTTCATTTAACAATAAAATATAAAGTGCTCATATTTCTGTTTGTCTGTTTGTAATATCCCTAAGGAGAATTGTTTCTTTCTGTAATAAAACCAAAAAACGTAATGAACAATGTCTGGTCTTTGGGGTTTGTGGCCAATCTGGGGATAGAAAAGCCCAAGGACTTTCCTCCTATTTCCTTTTTCCAACCAAGCTCTTTGAGCTGGAGGCCGAAGGAAGGGGTAGGGTTGAGGGGGTGGGGAGCAGGAAGAAAGAGGTGACCTTGCAGATCATTTCAAATCCCGTAATGAATACAAAAAGTAATCAGAATGAAATAGCTGGAGACTCAATTCTTTAGAGAGATTCAAATTCATTTGTCCCTTACAGGAGCCAAAGAAAAAAAGCCATTATTAATTTAGGCAATTAGAGAACTTTGAAAGCAATATCTAGTATGTTTAAAAAAAAAAAAAACTGTCCCAAGAGTGCAGCCCACAGCCTAGGAAAACTTAATTTTTATAGCATTTAGAATGAAGAAAGTTCATTTCTTAGATGTGCTCTACAGAAGATTGTAATTTTAAACTGGTAATTTTAATGAGAAGTGGGGTTTTCATAAAAAGGGAGTAACCGCTTGAGTGAATTTGAAATGAAATTAGAGGTGCATGTTCTGCGCATGATGACATTTCCACATGAATCCCTCTTCCCAATACTGCTTCCTGCTCTGCCACACTCCCACCAGAAAATTCCAAAGCCTTAGTGCCTGTCTCTGCTTCTCCTGCTTTCTCGATGACATTAAACAAGACACTTTACCTCGTTCCTATATGGGAGGCCTCAGCTGCCTGAGATGTCTGATACGTGGGCTGTTTCTCTTCTCTGACTGATAAACAGAGAGACCATCGCGTAGGGACCATCCCAGAATCAGGGGAGAGACAGCGGCAAGCTGAGGAGGGGTCTTCATGCAGCAGTCCCACAGGGTGGAGTCACAGTGACTTCTGATGAACTTTGCCCCCTCTGTGTTCCACGTGGACGGATCCAATATGTCACTTGAGGAGTTTTGGACCATCTATACCATGATGTCCAGAGAGCTGTTCTCAGCCTTATCTGAACATTGGAATCACCAGAGGGTATTTTTTTTTTTTAAGGCTGATTGAATCTTTATTTTTTTTATTTATTTTTTTAACATCTTTATTGGAGTATAATTGCTTTACAATGGTGTGTTAGTTTCTGCTTTATAACAAAGTGAATCAGTTATACATATACATATGTTCCCATATCTCTTCCCTCTTGCATCTCCTTCCCTCCCACCCTCCAGAGAGCTTTTAAAAAGGTGTCTGGGTCCGTCCCATCCCCTCAGAGTCTGATTTCATTGGCCTGGGATATAACATAGGTGTTTGGAGGTTTGTTTTTTGTTTGTTTGTTTTTGTTTTTGTTTTTGTTTTTGTTTTGCTGCTTTGGGTCTTCGTTGCTGCATGCGGGCTTTCTCTAGTTGTGGCGAGTGGGGGCTACTCTTCATTGCGGTGCTCGGGCTTCTCATTGCGGTGGCTTCTCTTGTTGCGGAGCATGGACTCTAGACATGCACGCTTCAGTAGTTGTGGCATGCGGGCTCTAGAGCACAGGCTCAGTAGTTGTGGTGCACGGGCTTAGTTGCTCCACGGCATGTGGGATCTTCCCAGAGCAGGGATCGAACCCATGTGCCCTGCATTGGCAGGTGGATTCTTAACGACTACACCACTAGGGAAGTCCCTGTTTGGAGTTTTTTAAGCTCCCCCGGTGATTCTAATGCTCAGGTAGGGCTAAGAACCACAGTGTTACTTTCTGAACAGGAATATCTGCAGAGCCACAGGAAAGGCCCTCGGCAGAAGCTCGGTGAGTAAGAGGGTGCACTAGCCTGAGCTGAGCCCGGAAGATGGGCAGAGGGAGGTACACAGGGCTTGTCAACTGGATTATCACAAACACCAAATCCTTGCGAGCCTTAGGAAACCAAAGATGGGTGTAGCAATGAGCAATGTGGCCAGCTCCTTGTTGCCATTTTGTTTTGCTAAAACAAAAGTTTACTGAACACCTGCATTTAGGTGAGAACATCAGAGGTTCAGGAGAAAAGCTAAAGTCACCTAGAAACCAAGACTTCTGTGACCAAACTCACTGAGTCTCCCTTCAGATAACCAAGGGGTCAGATGCCACTCGTGTCTGTTTGGGAAATAGTCATTCACTTTCATTCAAAGCTACTGCTACAACCATGCCGCATTCCCCTCTGTGCCCTCCTTCCCCACTACAGTGGGGCATTCCAGAATGCCACGCTTCACTTAAAAATAAACAAACACCTTCTGTCTCCATCCTGGCACAGTTTCAGTTTATTTAGCATTATAACCTACGTCATCTGTTTCCTTAAACCATCTAACATGGGCATGGTACAATGGGATTGGTAATTTTGGCAAATGAGAAACAGCCTGCCATCAGCACAACCATAATGACATTTGGTTTGTTGTCAGTAGATACTACTGTGTGTTCTTTCTCTTCTTGTTCCTGGAAAATAAACACAGAAAAGGACTTCAAGAATTCCAGCTCTAGCCCTTCTAAAAAGTTAAAACGATCGAAACTGCTCACCTTTAAATGCGCTATTCTTCTGGCAAACACTAAGAAGATGCCACCACCCCTGTGAGGAGTACATTGGCTCTGGCAGGGGATGTAGAAACGGCCCCTGCCAGCAAGGGGCTCACAGCCCATGGGGGAGGCCAGATTACAAAGCACAGTTAGAAAGCAGCTCACAGAGGAGCAAGAAGAAAACTCACAAGGGAGGGTGCGGCTGACCACCACTTCACCTCCCCGACCCACACACAAAGGAGGAGTTTCACCAGGGTTGACTGGAAGCAGTTACCACGGCCCTCCATCAAGTCCTCAATTCTTGTTTCACCCCACACACGCCAAGGATTTTCATAGGGAGCTTTCCAAGTCCTTGGGCCATTCCATGACAGGGGTGACAATCTCTTTGGTTGAAAGGGAGACATCAAGGGAGCTCCCGCGGCCTTCTGTACAACCTGCCGCCCGGGAACTTGAACCACTTGTTCCGAGAGGGACTGAGCTAAAGCTGGTGGCTCAGCCTTTCAGGGAACAACACGATACAGCATCGCTGCTGCATGGACCACAGAATCCAGGAAGACTCAGACTCCCAGCACCACCTGGAGCGCGCAGGCCTGTTTCCTTCCACTCACTCATTTGTTCACAGACTCAGTCCTTCAGAAAAGAGTTACTCAGCCATCGCTGCTCACCGGGAAACACAAAAGATCAATGCATAGAACCGGAGTTTGGGCCTTAAGAACAGCCAATCTAACAGCAGAGGTTTGCATGAGGGATACAGGAGAATGGGGGTGCCAAAAGGATCTGGAACTTTGAAGCTGGACACACCTTTGTCTTTGCTAGAGAGGCCCTGAGGCCCCCTGGCCCCTGAGCCAGGGTCACATCTGCAGACCTCCCCTGGAGTAAGCAGGTAAAGCTGTCCTACCCGGGGATCCGTGCCTGACTCTGGCCCCACTGTGGGAGGGTCCAAGCTCGGTCTTGACCCCGAGTCCTGAGAATCACTGCGGGAGAGCCCAGAATCACTAGGGCACGCTGACTGCTTGTCCTGCCTAACGACTCTTCCCTACTCTGTGTCCATTCATTCATTCCCATGAACACTGTTCACTACAGTGCCTCAAATTCCCCTACAGGCCTGAAGCCCCTTGAATGCTCACTGAACACTTAATGATTTTTTCCCACTCTCTCAGGAAAAAAGGTGGGCATAAAGATTGTCACTCTTAACATTGTCCTCAAGTAAATCCCACATTCTCGGAAAGATAAATTTCTCAGGACTACCATAAACAGAACATGTAAGCTTGCAGCGTTCTGATGAGAAGTCTGTTCTAAAGTGGTCTCTATTTACAATAGCCAGGATATGGAAGCAACCTAAGTGTCCATCATCGGATGAATGGATAAAGAAGTTGTGGTACATATATACAATGGAATATTACTCAGCCATAAAAAGGAACGAAATGCAGGTATTTGTAGTGAGGTGGATGGAGTTAGAGTCTGTCATACAGAGTGAAGTAAGTCAGAAAGAGAAAAACAAATACAGTATGCTAACACATATATATGGAATCTAAGGGAAAAAAAAAAAAAGGTCATGAAGAACCTAGTGGCAAGATGGGAATAAAGACACAGACCTACTAAAGAATGGACTGGAGGATAGGGGGAGGGGGAGGGGTAAGATGTGACAAAGTGAGAGAGTGGCCTGGACATATATACAATACCAAACGTAAAATAGCTAGCTAGTGGGAAGCAACCGCATAGCACAGGGAGATCAGCTCGGTGCTTTGTGACCACCTAGAGGGGTGGGATAGGCAGGGTGGGAGGGAGGGAGACGCAAGAGGGAGGAGATATGGGAACATATGTATATGTATAACTGATTCACTTTGTTATAAAGCAGAAGCTAACACACCATTGTAAAGCAATTATACTCCAATAAAGATGTTAAAAAAATAAAAAATTATAAAAAATAAAATGGTGCCAGCTCTCTGCTGCACGTTACCACTAAGTAATGGAGATGAAGCTGGAAAACATGCAGGAAAAGACCCTGCAAATACCAACAGCCCAGGCTGGTATCTGAGGGGGAGGCGGGGTAGGAAAAAAAACTCTCTCTGCTCCCCAGGAGAACTCCCTTTCCTAATAGTTAGTCTCCTTACCGAGCAGTAAGAGGCCTGGATAAATAAAACCAGGAATAATGAATGTGGACCACAAGGAGACAGTTCTATCCCCCAAACTAGAAAGAATTGATAGCATAAAGTAGTGATCTTCTTGTCCACAGAAGCATGCAAGCAGATAATAGACAATAAAAAGGTGGTAAAACTATAGAAGAGATTGAAGCAAGAGAAGCACTTTAAGGGAGAGAAAGAAATAATATTACCAAGGCATCAATTATAAGTCAGGCACTCTGCTTAGCCTTTATACAAAGTTCCACAACAGTGCTGAGGAAAATATTATTGCCTGCATTCTGCCTATGAAGCAACTATAGCTCATAGAGGTTAAATAAATATTCCAAAGCAGCAAACTGATAAGTGGATATGACTCTAAAGCCCACGCTCTTTCCATCACAACATACCACCTCCGTAGAGGGTCGCAACAATGTTCTAGATTCATTTGTTCACTCAACAGATATTTATTTATTGAGTGTCAAACCACTGTGCTGGTCCTGGGGACACAGGATAAAGAAAAGCTTAGATCAGTGTGTGGGATTCCAAGATTCTGTAAGGCAGCCCCAGTGCCTCCTGAAGTAACTGCATAGATAGGGGCCCACGGGCCAACACTCCCCCTTCTTCTGCTCCCACCCTCTTCCCCAGCCTCCCTGGGTTGCCTCCATCAGCACAGGGTCACCTGAAGGGCAAGCCCTGGCTTTCCCCTCCAATCCACCGGAAGCAATACTTCCCAAAGTGCAGCCCTCAGAACAGCAGGCCCGTGGCATGCATTTTGCGCTAAGAGGGTTCTCTGTCCCAGGCATTCCGGGGACCTGCAGGATGCGCTTACCGTCAGAGGGTCGCAGTGAACGTAGACTTACAAGAGCGGGTCTGCGCCTGCTGAGGCTGGAGCTGCATCACCAATTTAGGTCTTGAGAGGGCTTTGCTGCTCTCTTAGGACAAGGGTTTTCTAACTCCTGGGCTGTGGCCCACAGTAAGAAATACCTTTTACGTTACAACTCTGTACAAATGCCACACACACTCACACATTCACTCACTCACACACAGCTGGAGCTAAAGTTTAATAAAACAATACTTAGCTTTACTATATGGGATGCACTCTAATAGTTTCTATCTTGTTTTCTTTTAATGCTGGGTCATGACCCTCTAGATCAATTTCATGACTCCACAGTCTGAAAAACACCAATCTAGACTATAAGAAGCCACTAAAGCTGATTGCTAGGTAAATTATCCCCACTCTGAATCAGAGGGTAAAGGAAAGGTTTATGAAACTAGGAATCAGGAGGCTGAGGCTCTAGTCCCAGCTTCACAGCTTCCTGGCTGTGTGACCTGGGCCTGCAGCTTCTCCTCACCCCCACACCCCCACCCCGCCGGAGCTAATACGGCGACCTAATTGTATCCATCTATACTGATACTGCCAGAAATAGCACTCAAATGGAGTTCCCGAGGAGAATTTAACAAAGCGGTTATTTGCAGGCTGTGTGCAGGGTTAAGGCAAGGGCAAGGAGAGGGCTTTTCCCTGGAACTTAGAGAGAGGGTGGGAGCAGCCCCACGGACACAACACTGCCAGCTGTGGCCAGGCTGGGTGGAAACCTCAGCAGTAAATTCCCCAACCCCTTCTTCCTCCCTCCAATCTCTTACTGCTGCTTCCCATTGGCCAAAACCACCAAAAGACAAAGGGCAGGAGAGCGCTTTGATGAAATCCTTACAGGGCAGCTTCCTGGGACCCCAGCAGATTGAAGGGCAGAAAGGGGGTCAGGTGGGACAAACAGAGAATATCCATCCACCCCATTCATGTCAAGATGGAGGGGAGCAATCCTGGTTGACTGTGCCACTCCAACAGCCCTTAAGGTTTCCCACCCATGTTCTGACATGATGAGCGATTGTGTCTGCTTTTGCGGGAAAAGGGCTTCAGACTTGGCTGGGAGGGACAGACGTGGATCAGGCTGACCCCCGGCCTTGGGGAGCTCACAGAATCAGGTAAAGAAAAAAGCCATGGCATAAAGGACTGTCACATAAAACATGAGGTGGAGGGTACCAGAAGAAAGTGTCGACTGGGTATTCTGGGGGAAATGAGAAGAAAACAAAACAGATCCTGGCATCTGGGGGCTGGTCCAGCATTGACAGCTAGACCATGTTTACATCCATCTCCTGCTGGATGTAAACAGTCTCTCAGAACACCAGCATCAGACAAGGTCACTCTGAGATGATCAAACTAGACAAAAACAAGGTCACCGTGCAACACACACGACACCTGACGTCCCCCCTCTTGGCTAAGATGAGTGACTACTTTTTTCCCAATCACAGCTTTGTTCAAGCTCTAGTCTGCCCTCCCCATCAATAGGCGTCATGAAGACACCCAGTCCTAACATCTCTCCTCAATCCAGAACACCCACTTTCTATATCCTCCCCCAAATTGCCAAACCCTAATATAGTTTTTCCTAATGTGCTCTTTCTGTGACCCAACCTGCCATCCCCGATGGTGGGCATTCTCCCTCACTGAATCAAGTAAGAAACCCAACTTTTCAATTACGGGTATGTTCCTGGTAGCCTCTGACTGAAGGGCACTGCCACTAAGGAGAAGAAATGAGTTCCATAGCAAGGATCCAGGGCAGGTTGGGGTCTGGGACTAGGCAGAGGTGATGGTCCTCCACTTCTGGAGGGTGAAGTTCCCAGGCCTGTTTCTACACAGGAAGCAGAAGCTTGGTCAGAGCACCATAAAGAAGAGGATGAGGATCTTGGAGAGTAGGACTTTACTCCTGGACGGGACATGACAAAAGCTGCACTTTAAAAAACATATATATATCCATCTAGTAAGTCTGTGTTGGATGAACTGAGAGGAGAAGAATACTGGAGAGAGAACGCCCAATAAGGAGACTATGCGCAGGTAGAAGGCTGGAGTGCCGGTCTAGCGCTTGGGGTCCTCCCCTCCCCCATTCTCTGCAGACTCAGCATGTTCTTTTGCAGCAAAAATGAGAGAATCTCAGCAGCTCCACCTCTCAGATTTGTTTGCTGATCTCAGAATGAGAGCTGTGAATCTCTTTGCCCTCCACCAGGAAAGCGCTTGAGAGCAGATGAGATTGCTACTTCAAGAAATATTACACACAGACATCTGAAGAGGAAATTAATCCAGAGCTTGTGGATTAAATTCTCTTTCAGTCATACAAGATGTATGTTTAATTAATGGAAAAGACTTTGGTAGAATGCACTTGGTTTCACAAGGGGAAAATATTTGGAGCAGGGGGTTTGTTCAAATATATTTTCTTGGTGCTTCCTCCAAAGGACCTTGAATATGAAGGAAAAACTAAATGCAAGCTAAGTATGAGTGATAACAGATTTCTGGCTCATAATGTTTTATTTAACAATATCTAGTTTATTTGTTGTTTGGGAGAAAGACTTTTAATTCCAGTAGGTACCTAATCAGCCCTCAGCAGGCACTCAGCATACCCTAATTAGTACCTATGAAAAGTGGCTCAAACTTGAACTACAAAAAGCTAAGGAATAATCTGGGAATTTGCTATGCTTCAAAGTAAAGACCTTCCCTGTCCCCAGTTGGCAGGATGGCTGCTAGGTTTCATGAATGTTGCATACCCACGTGTAATTATGTTAGATAATCTCAACTCACCCAAACCCCATGCCTGATGATGAATGGGCTGTAGCAGGCTCTATTTCACATCTTCATGTGGAGTTATTCAGCAACTAGACTTTATTTCAGTTCTGTTTGGGCCCATAAACATACATATTTATCAAAACCCTTTTCAATTCTGACACGATTATACTTTAAGACACTATCCTATTTCTGGGTAATCAGTACTTCATGAATATTAGATTTCTGCCTTAATTTCACTGGCATGGTTTTTTTCATTGCAGGGAAAGGTCAGGACTCAATCATGTGAATGCTGCTTAAAAGAAGGACAAACTCCCACCCTGGTCAGGAAGACAAAGTGATGGAAGTAGAGGACTGGGCCCCCATACCAACTTCTCTCCTTTGGCTCTCTTCTGGGTTCTCTCTGCCCCCCCTGACACCAGCTCCACCCAGCCTCCCTGTCTCATTGTCCAGAGACAGCTATATGGCTCACTCACTGAACAGCAGCAAAGAAGTGTCAAAGGTGCGATTACTTATAAGTCAAAAGAATTCAGAAATAAACTATGAGCAATTTGCCAAGAGGAGGCTGAGTCTTGCACTGAGATCCCCAGAGTGGAGACAGATCTTGCTTCTCCAGTAGACCCAGACTCGCATCACGGTCTAGCCCTAGTTCCTCAAGACACCAAACCCACGGAAAAGTGGCTCTGACGGTGAGAGAGCCCAGAAGATGGTTTCTACAGTGAGGAGCATAACGCTCAAGACTCTTCCCCCAAATCAGCCATTTTCAAACCAGAAAGAGGGAGACGAAATAAAAAATAAAGGAATGTCAAGTGAATTAAACAGCTGGAGCCTGAGAGGCAGTGTCTTCATGTTTGGGGGCCAGGCTGGGCCCTGACGCATCTGTGAGGCCTCTCCCCCAAACCTCCAAACTTCTCTGCAGCCAGCCAGCCTCTAATCCATTCAGTTTCCATTAAATGAGCACCTACCATGTGCCAGGCATGGGGCTAAACCCTGAAGGTGCAAAGACAAATTAGACAGCATCCCAACTCTTCACTCACTCACTTAGTCATTCACCCATCCTACAATCATGTACCGGTCTCTTACTACGTACCAGATACTGCCAGCTCTGGGTTTATAGCAAAGAGCAAAATTAGACGTAGTCACTGGTCCCATGGAGGTTAGGGTCTGCTCCATACAAATATATTTATTTGAATGTTTCCTTTTTTTTTTTTTTTTTTGGCCACAGCATGCGGGGTCTTAGTTCCCCAACCAGGGATCGAACTCGTGCCCCCTGCATGGGGAGGGCTAAGTCTTTTTTTTTTTTTTTTTTAATTTATTTTCTTTTAATTTTTATTAGAGTATAGTTGCTTTACAATGTTGTGTTAGTTTCTACTGTACAGCAAAGTGAATCAGTTACACATATGCATAATATCCCCTCTTATTTGGATTTCCTTCCCATTTAGGTCACCACAGAACGTTGAGTAGAGTTCCCTGTGCTATACAGGAGGTTCTCATTAGCTATTGATTTTATACATAGTATCAGTAGTGTATATATGTCAATCCCAACCTCCCAATTAACCACTGGACTGCCAGGGAAGTCCCTTGAATGTTTACTTTTTTGATGATCAATGGCAAATTGTGATAAATAATATAAAAACAAGGCACTAAATTCTACATCAAGAAAAACAAGAAAGATCAAATCTAGGACATTAGGGATGGCTGCTCTGAGGAATTGAGAGATGTGAGGAGAGAGGGACCAGGTGAAGGCCAAAAGGACATTCTAGGCAGCAGAAACAACAGGTGTGAAGTCCCTGACTTGGGAATAATTTAACACATTCAAAGAGGAACTGCCAGAAGGCCAGAGGGCAGGGTCAGAGTAAGCAAGGGAGAGAGTGGCAAGAGATCAGGTGGGAAAGCAGGAAGGTCCAACAGGGGAGCTTAATTTGTGGACCAAAGACCCCCACCAAGGGTTCCATGGATAGAATTCAGTAAGTTTGTGAACATAGATGGAAAAATTACTCTTTTGAGTTCACTAACCTCTAACTAAAATTCAGCATTTCTATAATAGTAGTACCTGTGACTTTGTCGTCAATATGCACCACAATTGTTTCCATATCACATCCCAGTTGTTGTAGACATCAAACTGTATCATTTACACTCATCACTATTTCAGAATTACGATACCTATCACACCTGCTACTAGGGTCTGATATATCATATTCTGTAACATATTAATAGAGAAGCGTATCTGCTATTATATTTTAATATATGGATAATAGTATTTTTAAATAATTGATTTCCTTTGTAAACACTGTGTATATTACCCCATGCATTTAAAAACATCATTCAGAAAATGGGTCCACTGGCTTCACTCAAAGGGGTCCATGGCACAAAAAAGTTAGGGATACCTCAAGGATTTTGCAATCCAGAGGGGAAGGCAGTTTGGGGCCAGAATGAGAGACGCAGCCTCAGGAGCTCTGGGAAGACAGAAGAGGCAACCCTTGACCAACCTGGGAGGGTCATCAGTTATGTCTCCCAGCGTGGCCAGAGGCAGTCTCCTCAAAGCTGGTCCCACTCGTGCAACCAACCAAAGGGGGTCCAGTGGAGAGAAGGCCACCAAGCCAGGCCCTGTCCCAACTGCTGCAGCCTGAGTTGCTTCTCTCCAAGAAGAACAAGGGCAGCCATCCATCTCCCTCCTCTCACTACATCCCATCACCATGGAGACCAGCATTCAGCACAGGATCCAAATAAATGGAAGACAGTTTTGTCTCCCTGTCATTCGTTAATATTCTCCCTCTCTCTATTGTTCATTTCTTCTCTCTCTCTCTCTCTCTCTCTGTGTCTCTCTGATTCCCACTGTCTCTCCCCTTTCATTTTTCTTCTCTACCTTCACTTTTGTCCCTCTCTTTTTCCCCCCTCCGTCTGCCTCCCATCTCAGTTCACTTCTGCATCATGCCTCTGCATTTATTCCATCACCTTTTACTTCAGACCTGTCCCAGAGCCCAAAATGTTAGGAACTAGATGGGAGCACACAAACTTGCTAGTTAAGGCTTCTCTCTGCCCTGTTTTAAGGAGGCTCAGGGAGTGGAGAAGTCACACCCAGAGTCTCAAGATGCGCTAGCACACCTCTACACCCAGCCTTATGCTTTTACTTCAATGCCCACGACGGGCTGAAGCCAGAAGCCAATGAGAGGGTCCCACAGCATGGCCAAGGCCTCAGAGGCAGAGCTCAAAGTGCCTTCCCTGTGCCTCCCACCAGCAGCCTTCCTCATTCAGACCCCCTTCCTTGCCCACAGTAGAGCTGTTTCCCAAGCAGCAAAACAGCCAAATGGATCCAAAAACAGTTGACCTCCCAAGGATGGGACACATCTCTCCCCAAACAATGAAAATGAGCATTTCTCTGCTCCACTCACCTTCACCACCAGCCCTGGGGAAGGGAACCCCAACATTAGGGGAAAGAGGGAGCAGGAATAATGGAGCCCAACACCAGCCTGCTGAGCATGGCAAAGACCTCACAGCCTCTCTTCTTCCAGAAAAGACAGTGATGGGGGTGGGGGTGCAGAGGCGAAGAGACATTAATTCCTGTTGATTCTGCTGGGGATGGGGGGAGCCAAGGCAGGGAAGAAACTTCCCAGGATGAAGTTGTTACCTCCCCAGCCCCACCCCTCCTCCCTCCTCTGAACTTCCTAAGCACGTGTCACACACCCGTGTTGTTAGTGATACAGCCCTCTTTGGTAGTTTCCAGTTTACTTCACTGCGACTTGCTTGAGCATAAAACCTGGTAAGGAGTAGGCACTTGGTGAATTTTAGTTGAACTTAAGTGAAATTGAGTGACTTTTAACACAAATACAACCTGTTGTTTAAACATATCTAAGGATTGAGAGCGAAGGGGAAAGTGGCATAATTCATATCACATATACGAGCAAATCTCTAACAGCTTTCTCTCTCTCCCCAAGTCAGGAGAGGAGGAACAAAATGAAGAATTTGAAATATCGAATTATCTCCTCATTCTTGGCTACAAAAACGTGGGCTGAGAAGGAAAGGCCCATCTTCAGGAGATCTTATACGTGATATAAATAATATGATTTATAATGAAATGATCATATACATGAGTCTTTGGCCAGGAAGAGGAGTGGAGGGCAAAGATCTCTGCTAAATAAAATGAGGTAGAGATTTGGAAGGGGAGCCGAAAAGAAGGGGCCCTGAAAACAGGAACTGAGGAGTAGTGGGGGATGGGGGGTGGGCAGCTGCAAAAGTCTCCCAGCACCCCTTACAATAGAACCCTCATCTCTCAAAGCCTTGAAGCAGAGCACACGTTTGAAGTGAGGTACTGCCCATGTGAAGTAGGTGGACGCCCTTAGGATGTCTGCCTGCGCCGTGGCTGGAGCAAGGTGAGGCTGAGAGGAGGTGAGGCAGGCACAAGAGGCAACCAAGAACCGTAGAACACGTAAATGATGTCAGATGACTGGAACATTCCCCTGCTCTCTGCACCACCTCCCTCCACTGCCCACGAACTAATGACACAGAGTCCCCCAAGAGAGGCCAGAGCCTGCAGGACCCAGGAAGGCTGAAGGGAATGGCATCCAGCGGGCGCTCTGACCAGCTGTCCCTCTGGCATGGGGACCTGCTGGCAGGGGTGCCTTCTGCCTTGGTCGAGCCTGGGTGAGGATTTGAGGATCAGGACCACAGTCACTTCTTTCCGCCCGGGGCACTGCCTGACATCTACAAACAACACTCAGAGCCTCCTACCCCCGGCACATTCCAGAAAAGGAGTCCCAAGTATGGTCCTCTAGCTGCAGACCTGAGTCTCACTACCCCTCAGAGGGCTGCACTCAGCCATTACTCACAGTCTCTTAGAGGTGTCAGTGTCAGAGGGCAAGATTTCCTGACCATGTCCCCAGTTCTTTGGGCCCCACACCACAGGGCAGTCCTTTAAGGCTGTCTGAAACTGCCTCTCCTCTCAACCACCAGAGAACCAGGGAGAAGGCAGTGTTTCAGGAAACTGCTGTTCTGTGAGAGGCAGGTATCCTGCCTTGGGCCCTGCAAACTCCCTGGGTCTCAGTTTTCCCAGCTGAAGAAATGGGCAAGAACATACCAATAGTCTCACAGGCTTGTTTAGTGGGTATTCTGAGAAAATGTATGTCAAAGAGCTTGGGAAAGACCAAAAGGCTAAACACAGGTTAGGAAGTGACAGTAGGATGAGGATAACGAGGGCAACAATGATGATGGCTTGTTACAACTCCCTGCTTCTTAGCAGAACAAGCCACGAGGAGGAGCCTTCATTTTGCTAAGCGCGGTGATGAGAGGGTGTAATAGTTTGCTAGAGCTGCCATAACATAGAACCACAGACTGGGTGGCTTAAAATCCAGAAATTTATTTGCTCCAAGTTCTGGAGACTAGAAGTGTGAGATCGAGGAGTCAGCAGTGTTAGTTTCTTCCAAGGCCTCTCTCCTGGGCTTGCAGTGGCTGTCTTCTCCCTCTGTCTTCACATGGTCTTCCCTCTGTGTCCTGGTCTCTTCTTATAAGGACACCAGTCATATTGGATTAGGGTCCATCCTTATGACCTCATTTTACCTTAATTATCTCTTTAAAGGCTTTATCTCCCAATACAGTCACATTCTCAGGTACTAGACGTTAGAACTTCAACCTGTGAATTTTGGAGGTGATACAATGCATCCCATAACAGTGGGGATGTACAGGGTAAACGTTGATGGGAGATGGAGTAGTAGTCCCAAGTTCAAATGCCTACAGAGGCCAGGAAGATGGAAAAAAATGAGTAGAGCAGGTGGGACAGGGAGCAGGTTCACTGCAGAATTCATCATCATCTAGAAGAGAGACAGTCACCCTCAGCCTCAGCAGGCTCTGTCGTAGAAGAATCAGACTTAGTATTTTTATAAATAAATTTTTTATAAAAATTTTTTCTGATTTTTAAAGAGAAACCAGAAGTCTGTTTTCTCATGTGAAATCTCCTGAGTTTTAAATACTGGCAATGAATTCAGATTTTTTAAAAAGCAGTGTGCAAAGTGTGTATTTGCACTTGAAGACTGGATCTGGTTCAGGGGCCGCCGCTGTGAGCCTCTGAGACAGCAAGAGGGCCCCACCCCAGGCCCAGCGGCCAGCACCCAGGGCTCAGACTCACAGATGCAGCCCCTTCTAGGCAAAGTGCTGCCCAGGTTCAGACATGTTTTTAAAAGCTGATTGTTAATGAGCTGGAAAGGAAAGGAATAAAAACCATCATGATCACTCTAAGAGCATTTCTAACTCATGGATCATTTACTCTTGACTATCGAAACAGACGCTATTGAGCATGCCCTATGGCTGGTTTTAAAGCCTCTATATCTTTGGAGTTTTTAATTTATTTGGAGGCACTATAATAAGCAGCACATGACAATTACTTCCTTCAGTACACTCTGTAATCAAGACAAATTATCTTGCTATTGATGTAAATGGGATATGAAAATCTATAGACTTCTCCTGAGGAGTATAAACTCCACATTATGCTCACCACACTTGAATTTTGCAGCAAAACCATTTTGGGGTCAATCAAAAATACTTTCCCCAAATTTTTATTGCCATCCATCCTGAGTCCCTTCCAGAAATAACTAGCAAGCAATACCAATGAGGAACTATTAGCCTAGTTGGGTTGTGTAACTACTATTACTTACACCTTATAGAGCGCTTTATGCTCTCAGACTTATGGCATCATTTGACACTCACAGGTGTCTTATTATAAATGTATTTACATATTATACATATTTATTTTCAATTCCTTTTCCCCACTGCCAAACAACCTCTTATGAAAATTCAAAGTACAATTAATCATATATGAGTTTTTTGGTAAACACAATAAACTCAGTTTACATTATTTCCCCTTCTCTAATTTCTCTTTCTATTTTTCCATCAAGTGTTTGTCTTCTTAGCCAGTTTTTCTCTAGCTAGTTTCTCTTCTGCCAGAAAAGTGCTGCCTTGAGCAACTTCATGCCAGGGTCTTTGTCTTCTGTCCCTGCAGCCCACGCTTTCTTCCGTCAGTGGAGATTGCACAGTCTTCCTTCTTCCTGGGAGTTCACTCCAGTGCAGAACTCTTCTGGCAATCTTGGAGTTGTTTTATGCATCTAATCTCTCTGATTTTGCTGTTTAACTTATTGTCCTTTTATTCAGCATCTTCATTATAAAAGCTCCTTCCTTACAACAAGTACCTTAATATCTTAATCCTCTCTCAGCCACACCTTTTCAAGTCGTTTCTTCCCGCCTCAGTTCTCTTCTCTCACCTGCTTAAATGACAGAGACAGTGAGGGAAGAGAGGGGAGGAAAGGAGCAGGGAGGAGGAAAAGAAGCTGCCTCAAAAACATATTCACCATGGTTATCATTGGGCAGAAGAATTAGGGGTGGGTTATTTTAGTATTTATGTTTTTCAGAATTTTACATGTTGCCTAAGATAAGCATACACTATTCCAGTTTCCCTAGAAAGCAGAAAAGCTTTCCTGGAGGTGGAGTAGTACTCAGGCCATGGCAAGAGGAGAGGACACACCCGGAGGTCACAAGTGCTCAGCTCCAGCCAAGTGTTGTCGTATCTGCTGATTTTTTTTTTGAAAAGCTTTAAAATTTTTTGAAAGTCAGGACTTATCTGCAAAATCTCCTCATTTTTCATTGTTGACAACAAATGTACTTTTTTTTTTTTAATCTTTTGGGCCAAACAAAACACATCAGCTGGCCACGGACATTCATCTAGTCGTCCACCAGCTCATGACATCTGATCTTCAAGAGTATGCCAAACATGGAAAAGCTTCACTTTCCCAACCTTGGAACTGCCTCCTGATGAACATAGCTCACGTTTATTAAGTACACAAGATGCTGTTAAGTGTTGTACACGGATTTCCTCATTTAATTCCCAGAGCTTCAGATAGGTCCCAGATGCAAGAGGACCAGCTGGAGATGAACCCCACTGCTCACCTGGGAGAAAGTCCCCTGGACACGACTCAGCCCTCTGTTTCAATTTCTCAGGGCCTTTGCTGAAAACAGGACTGGTCTTCTGACAGAGCCCAAAGGTGGCCCCCTCTGGCCAGACTGACTTCCCCAGTGGCCTTCACTTCCCAGTTCCCAGCCCACCACCCACAGTCTTCTCCCCTGAAAACTGCACTCACTGAAGGAGGGACTGTGTTTTAAGAAGCAGTGTACAGAAGGAAGATGGCGGAAGAGTAAGACGCGGAGATCACATTCCTTCCCACAGATACAGTAGAAATACATCTACACGTGGAACTGCTCCTACAGAACACCCACTGAACGCTGGCAGAAAACGTTCGACCTCCAAAAAGGCAAGAAACTCCCCCCGTACTTGGGTAGGGCAAAAGAAAAAAGAAATAACAGAGACAAAAGAATAGGGACGGCACCTGCACCAGTGGGAGGGAGCTGTGAAGGAGGAAAGGTTTCCACGCACTAGGAGCCCCTTCGCGGGCGGAGACTGCGGGGGGCGGAGGGGGGAAGCTTCGGAGCCACGGAGGAGAGCACAGCCACAGAGGTGCGGAGGGCAAAGCGGAGAGGTTCCCGCACAGAGGCTCGGCGCCGAGCAGCACTCACCAGCCCGAGAGGCTTGTCTGCTCCCCCGCCGGGGCGGGCGGGGCTGGGAGCTGAGGCTCGGGCTGCGGTCGGATCGCAGGGAGAGGACTGGGGCTGGCGGCGTGAACACAGCCTGAAGGGGTTAGCGCACCACAGCTAGCCGGGAGGGAGTCCGGGGAAAAAGTCTGCAGCTGCCGAAGAGGCAAGAGACTTTTTCTTGCCTCTTTGTTTCGCTGCGCGCAAGGAGAGGGGATTCAGAGCGCCGCCTAAACGATCTCCAGAGAAGGGCGCAAGCCACGGCGATCAGCGCGGACCCCAGAGACGGGCGTGAGACGCTGGGGCTGCTGCTGCCGCCTCCAAAAAGCCTGTGTGTGAGCACAGGTCACTCTCCACACCTCCCCTCCCGGGAGCCTGTGCAGCCCGCCACTGCCAGGGTCCCGGGATCCGGGGACAACATCCCCGGGAGAACGCACTGCGCGCCTCGAGCTGGTGCAACGTCACGCCGGCCTCGGCCGCCGCAGGCTCGCCCCGCCTCCTCTGTACCCCTCCCTCCCCGCGGCCTGGGTGAGCCAGAGCCCCCGAAGCAGCTGCTCCTTTAACCCCGTCCTGTCTGGGCGGGGAACAGACGCCCTTAGGCGACCTACACGCAGAGGAGGGTCCAAATCCAAAGCTGAACCCCGGGAGCTGTGCGAACAGGGAAGAGAAGGGGAAATCTCTCCCAGCAGCCTCAGAAGCAGCGGATTAAAACTCCACAAACAACTTGATGTACCTGCATCTGTTGAATACCTGAATAGACAACGAATCCTCCCAGATTCAGGAGGTGGACTCTGGGAGCAGGAGATACTAATTTTTCCCCTTTTCCTTTTTTTTGAGTGTATAGGTGTATGCTTCTGGGTGAGATTTTGTCTGTATAGCTTTGCTTCCACCATTAGTCTTAGGGTTAGGTCCGTCCGTGTTTTTGTTTTTTTTTTTGTTTTTTTTTTTTTTTTTTTTTTTTAACTTACAAAATTTTTTTTCCTAATAAATGTTTTCTTAATAATTTTTTCCTTATTTTCTATTTTTAGAAATTAAAAAATTTTTTAATAAGTTTTTTCATATTTTTTATTTTAAAAAATTAAAAAATTTTTTTTTTCTTAATAATTTTTTTCTTATTTTTTACTATAAAAAATTAATAAATCTATTTTTAAAAATTAAAAACAATTTTTTTTTCTGAATACATTTATTCTTAATAATTTTTTTCTTATTTTTTATTATAATAGCTTTATTTTATTTTATTTTATCCTCTTTCTTTCTATTTTTTTCTCCCTTTTATTCTGAGCTGTGTGGATGAAAGGCTCTTGGTGCTCCAGCCAGGCATCAGGGCCGTGCCTCTGAGGTGGGAGAGCCAACTTCAGGACACTGGTCCACAAGAGACCTCCCAGCTCCACGTAATACCAAACGGCAAAAATCTCCCAGAGATCTCCATCTCAACATCAAGACCCAGCTTCACTCAACGACCAGCAAGCTACAGTGCTGGACATCCTATGCCAAACAACTAGCTAGACAGGAACACAACCCCATCCATTAGCAGAGAGGCTCCCTAAAATCAAAATAAGGCCACAGGCACCCCAAAATACACCACCAGACGTGGAAGTGCCCACCAGAAAGACAAGATCTAGCCTCACCCACCAGAACTCAGGCACTAGTTCCCTCCACCAGGAAGCCTACACAACCCACTGAACCAACCTTAGCCACTGGGGACAGATACCAAAAACAACGGGAACTACAAACCTGCAGCCTGTGAAAAGGAGACCCCAAACACAGTAAGATAGGCAAAATGAGACGACAGAAAAACACACAGCAGATGAAGGAGCAGGCTCAAAACACACTGGACTTAACAAATGAAGAGGAAATAGGTAGTCTACCTGAAAAAGAATTCAGAATAATGATAGTAAGGATGATCCAAAATCTTGGAAATAGAATAGACAAAATGCAAGAAACATTTAACAAGGATGTAGAAGAACTAAAGAGGAACCAAGCAATGATGAAAAACACAATAAATGAAATTAAAAATACTCTAGATGGGATCAATAGTAGAATAACTGAGGCAGAAGAAAGGATAAGTGACCTGGAAGATAAAATGGTGGAAATAACTACTACAGAGCAGGATAAAGAAAAAAGAATGAAAAGAACTGAGGACAGTCTCAGAGACCTCTGGGACAACATTAAACGTGCCAACATTCGAATTATAGGGGTACCAGAAGAAGAAGAGAAAAAGAAAGGGACTGAGAAAATTTTTGAAGAGATTATAGTTGAAAACTTCCCTAATATGGGAAAGGAAATAGTTAATCAAGTCCTGGAAGCACAGAGAGTCCCATACAGGATAAACCCAAGGAGGAACACGCCAAGACACATATTAATCAAACTGTCAAAAATTAAATATAAGGAAAACATATTAAAGGCAGCAAGGGAAAAAAAACAAATAACACACAAGGGAATCCCCATAAGGTTAACATCTGATCTCTCAGCAGAAACTCTGCAAGCCAGAAGGGAGTGGCAGGATATACTTAAAGTCATGAAGGACAAAAACCTACAACCAAGATTACTCTACCCAGCAAGGATCTCATTCAGATTCGATGGAGAAATTAAAACCTTTACAGACAAGCAAAAGCTGAGAGAGTTCAGCACCACCAAACCAGCTTTACAACAAATGCTAAAGGAAATTCTCTAGGCAAGAAACACAAGAGAAGGAAAACACCTACAATAACAAACCCAATACATTTAAGAAAATGGGAATAGGAACATACATATCGATAATTACCTTGAATGTAAATGGATTAAATGCTCCCACCAAAAGACACAGGCTGGCTGAATGGATACAAAAACAAGACCCATACATATGCTGTCTACAAGAGACCCACTTCAGACCTAGGGACACATACAGACTGAAAGTGAGGGGATGGAAAAAGATATTCCATGCAAATGGAAATCAAAAGAAAGCTGGAGTAGCAATTCTCATATCAGACAAAATAGACTTTAAAATAAAGACTATTACAAGAGACAAAGAAGGACACTATATAATGATCAAGGGATCGATCCAAGAGGAAGGTATAACAATTGTAAATATTTATGCACCCAACATAGGAGCACCTCAATACATAAGGCAAATACTAACAGCCATGAAAGGGGAAATTGACAGCAACACAATCATAGTAGGGGACTTTAACACCCCACTTTCACCAATGGACAGATCATCCAAAATGAAAATAAATAAGGAAACACAAGCTTTAAATGATACATTAAACAATATGGACTTAATTGATATTTATAGGACATTCCACCCAAAAACAACAGAATACACATTTTTCTCAAGTGCTCATGGAACATTCTCCAGGATAGATCATATCTTGGGTCACAAATCAAGCCTTGGTAAATTTAAGAAAATTGAAATCGTATCAAGTATCTTTTCAGACCACAACGCTATGAGACTAGATATCAATTACAGGAAAAGATCTGTAAAAAATACAAACACATGGAGGCTACACAATACATTACTTAATAACGAAGTGATTACTGAAGAAATCAAAGGGGAAATCAAAAAATACCTAGAAACAAATGACAATGGAGACACGACGACCCAAAACCTATGGGACACAGCAAAAGCAGTGCTAAGAGGGAAGTTTATAGCAATACAAGCCTACCTCAAGAAACAGGAAACATCTCGAATAAACAACCTAACCTTGCACCTAAAGCAATTAGAGAAAGAAGAACAAAAAAACCCCAAAGCCAGCAGAAGGAAAGAAATTATAAAGATCAGGTCAGAAATAAATGAAAAAGAAATGAAGGAAACAATAGCAAAAATCAATGAAACTAAAAGCTGGTTCTTTGAGAAGATAAACAAAATTGATAAACCATTAGCCAGACTCATCAAGAGAAAAAGGGAGAAGACTCAGATCAATAGAATTAGAAATGAAAAAGGGGAAGTAACCACTGACACTGCAGAAATACAAAAGATCATGAGAGATTACTACAAGCAACTATATGCCAATAAAATGGACAACCTGGAAGAAATGGACAGATTCTTAGAAATGCACAAACTGCCGAGACTGAACCAGGAAGAAATAGAAAATATGAACAGACCAATCACAAGCACTGAAATTGAAACTGTGATTAAAAACCTTCCAACAAACAAAAGCCCAGGACCAGATGGCTTCACAGGCGAATTCTATCAAACATTTAGAGAAGAGCTAACACCTATCCTTCTCAAACTCTTCCAAAATATTGCAGAGGGAGGAACACTCCCAAACTCATTCTACGAGGCCACCATCACCCTGATACCAAAACCAGACAAAGATGTCACAAAGAAAGAAAACTACAGGCCAATATCACTGATGAACATAGATGCAAAAATCCTCAACAAAATACTAGCAAACAGAATCCAACAGCACATTAAAAGGATCATACACCATGATCAAGTGGGGTTTATCCCAGGAATGCAAGGATTCTTCAATATACGCAAATCAATCAATGTGATACACCATATTAACAAATTGAAGGAGAAAAACCATATGATCATCTCAATAGATGCAGAGAAAGCTTTCGACAAAATTCAACACCCATTTATGATAAAAGCCCTGCAGAAAGTAGGCATAGAGGGAACTTTCCTCAACATAATAAAGGCCATATATGACAAACCCACAGCCAACATTGTCCTCAATGGTGAAAAACTGAAACCATTTCCACTAAGATCAGGAACAAGACAAGGTTGCCCACTCTCACCACTATTATTCAACATAGTTTTGGAAGTGTTAGCCACAGCAATCAGAGAAGACAAAGAAATAAAAGGAATCCAAATCGGAAAAGAAGAAGTAAAGCTGTCACTATTTGCAGATGACATGATACTATACATAGAGAATCCTAAAGATGCTACCAGAAAACTCCTAGAGCTAATCAATGAATTTGGTAAAGTAGCAGGATACAAAATTAATGCACAGAAATCTCTTGCATTTCTATACACTAATGACGAAAAATCTGAAAGTGAAATTAAGAAAACACTCCCATTTACCATTGCAACAAAAAGAATAAAATATCTAGGAATAAACCTACCTAAGGAGACAAAAGACCTGTATGCAGAAAATTATAAGACACTGATGAAAGAAATTAAAGATGATACAAATAGATGGAGAGATATACCATGTTCCTGGATTGGAAGAATCAACATCGTGAAAATGTCTCTACTACCCAAAGCAATCTACAGATTCAATGCAATACCTATCAAACTACCACTGGCATTTTTCACAGAACTAGAACAAAAAATTTCACAATTTGTATGGAAACACAAAAGACCCCGAATAGCCAAAGCAATCTTGAGAACGAAAAATGGAGCTGGGGGAATCAGGCTCCCTGACTTCAGACTATATTACAAAGCTTCAGTAATCAAGACAGTTTGGTATTGGCACAAAAACAGAAATATAGATCAATGGAACAGGATAGAAAGCCCAGAGATAAACCCACACACATATGGTCAACTTATCTTTGATAAAGGAGGCAAGCATATACAGTGGAGAAAAGACAGCCTCTTCAATAAGTGGTGCTGGGAAAATTGGACAGGAACATGTAAAAGTATGAAATTAGAACACTCCCTGACACCATGCACAAAAATAAACTCAAAATGGATTAAAGACCTAAGTGTAAGGGCAGACACTATCAAACTCTTAGAGGAAAACATAGGCAGAACACTCTATGACATACATCACAGCAAGATTCTTTTTGACCCAGCTCCCAGAGAAATGGAAATAAGAACACAAATAAACAAATGGGACCTAATGAAACTGAAAAGCTTTTGCACAGCAAAGGAAACCATAAACAAGACCAAAAGACAACCCTCAGAATGGGAGAAAATATTTGCAAATGAAGCAACTGACAAAGGATTAATCTCCAAGATTTACAAGCAGCTCATGCAGCTCAATAACAAAAAAACGAACAACCCAATCCAAAAATGGGCAGAAGATCTAAATAGACATTTCTCCAAAGAAGATATACAGATGGCCTACAGACACATGAAAGAATGCTCAACATCATTAAGCATTAGAGAAATGCAAATCAAAACTACAATGAGATATCATCTCACACCGGTCAGAATGGCCATCATCAAAAAATCTAGAAACAATAAATGCTGGAGAGGGTGTGGAGGAAAGGGAACACTCTTGCACTGTTGGTGGGAATGTAAATTGATACAGCCACTATGGAGAACAGTATGGAGGTTCCTTAAAAAACTACAAATAGAACTACCATACGACCCAGCAATCCCACTACTGGGCATATACCCTGAGAAAACCATAGGTCAAAAAGAGTCATGTACCAAAATGTTCATTGCAGCTCTATTTACAATAGCCAGGACATGGAAGCAACCTAAATGTCCATCGACAGATGAATGGATAAAGAAGATGTGGCACATATATACAATGGAATATTACTCAGCCATAAAAAGAAATGAAATGGAGGTATTTGTAATGAGGTGGATGGAGTTAGAGTCTGTCATACAGAGTGAAGTAAGTCAGAAAGAGAAAAACAAATACAGTATGCTAACACATATATATGGAATCTAAGGGAAAAAAAAGAAAAAAAAAGGCCATGAAGAACCTAGTGGCAAGACGGGAATAAAGACACAGACCTACTAGAGAATGGACTTGAGGATATGGGGAGGGGGTGGGGTGAGATGTGACAGGGTAAGAGAGTGTCATGGACATATATACAATACCAAATGTAAAATAGATAGCTAGTGGGAAGCAGCCGCATAGCACAGGGAGATCAGCTCGGTGCTTTGTGACCACCTAGAGGGGTGGGATGGGGAGGGTGGGAGGGAGGGAGATGCAAGAGGGAAGAGAAATGGGAACATATTGTATATGTATAACTGATTCACTTTGTTATAAAGCAGATGCTAACACACTATTGTAAGGCGATTATACTTCAATAAAGATGTTTGAAAAAAAAAAAAAAAAAAAAGAAATGCACAGAGGAGACAGAAGAGGAGGAAGCAATGTGAAGATGGAGGCAGAGATGTGGCCAGAAGTCAGGGAATGCTGGCAGTCAGCAGAAACTGGAAGCGGCAAGGAACGGAATCTCCCCTAGAGCCTTTGGAGGGAGCACGGCCCTGTTGATACCTTGATTTTGGATTTCTGGCCTCCAGAACTGTGAGAGAATAAATTTCTGTTATTTTAAGTCAAAAAAAAAAAAAAAAAAAAAAAAAAAAAAAAGAATTAGCTCCCTTTCTGTGTACAAAGCATAGGCCATTTCTTTATTTTTTTAACAAGAGGGCCAACCTATTGTGAGATATCCAGCTGTGAGTCTATTATGGTTAGACAAATAGCCTGTTTCAACTGTCTGTTTTTACAGTTATTCTAGCCTCTATTGTTACAGAGATAATATAAAATTATTTCATGGTAAGATTCTTTTTATTCCTACCATTTCTAAAGTAAATGGGACTTTTAAAAAATAAATTCATTTTTTTTAAAAAAAAAAAAAGAAGCAGTGTATCCCCAGGGCTAATTTCATGAAAAGGAAGAGATCATCGAACCCACCAATTAGTAACTGTTCTTTGCTCTTGAAACCCTTTGAAAGGCTGATGAAAGCTATTGGTCCCCTCCCACAATATATGTCCTAATAAACCAAATGCTCCATCTGATTTCAAAAACTTCCTGTGCCACCTGAAGCCCATGAGCCTTAAAACTCCTGATCCAATCATACGTTTCTTAGTTCCACAGATTAGTAATTTCTATCCCACAGGATTGTCTCGGAGCACATTATGAGTTGGTGACAGACCAAGGACTATACCTAGTGTTTTATTTATGGTCTGTGGTTTACATGGAATAAAAACCAACTCAAGCTAACCTCAGAAAAGGGGAAGAGGTACAAAATTTCACTTTGGGATGATGAAAAAGTTCTGGAGATGGTGGTGGTGATGGTTATACAGCAGTGTAAATGTAATGTCACTGCATTATACACTTAAATTTCTTTTTTTTTTTTTTTTTGGCTGTGTTGGGTCTCCGTTGCTGCGTGCGGGTTTTCTCTAGTTGCGGCGATCAGGGGCTACTCTTTGTTGCAGTGCACAGGCTTCTCAGTGCAGTGGCTTCTCTTATTGTGGAGCACGGGCTCTAGGCGCATGGGCTTCAGTAGTTGCCGTGCATGGGCTCAGTAGTTGTGGCTCACAGACTCTCAAGTGCAGGCTCAGTAGTTGTGGCTCATGGGCTTAGTTGCTCCACGGCATGTGGGATCTTTCTGGAGCAGGGCTCGAACCCGTGTCCCCTGAGTTGGCAGGAAGATTCTTAACCACTGCGCCACCAGGGAAATCCGCATTATACACTTAAAATGGTTAAAGTCGTAAGTTTTATGCTATGTATATTTCATCACAATTTAAAAAGGCAACATTTTCAAATAAACAAAAAGGAAGAGTGCATTTTAAGGGCATGAAAGTACATCAAGGACCCCCCCCTGGCAGCCAGGGTTCAGGAAGGAACCGGAAACTTCTTTCTCTCACCTCTGCTCCTCTCTTTTCACTCCTCCCTTGCTCTGTCCTTCCAGTTTATGACCCTTCCACAGCTCCCAACTTTCTATTTCCTCTGGTGAGAGACAATTCCAGCCTGCAAGGCCCTATCTCTAGGGTCACTTAATATAACCATGGCAACCAAAGAAGATGTCCATCACTGGGGGAATGGAGAAGAAAACAATGTGAATGAATATCACAAAAATGAAGTGATTAGAAGCAACAAACTGGATGGACATAGAGCAACACAGATAGAGCTTATATTATTGAGTAGAAAAAGGAAAAAACAGAATCAGAGCTAGATCAGAGCTTCTCCAACTTGAATGTACAGGCAAATCACTAGTATCTCGTTGAAACGCAGAGTCTGATTCAGCAAGTGTGGGGCAGGGCCTGAGATTCTGTGTTCCTAATAATCTCCAGTTGATACTGTTGGGCCGAGGACCACACTTTGAGTAGAGAGGCTCTAGAACACAAGCTCAATCATGAAATTAAAACACACCCCAGAACTCTACCTATTTCACAAGGAAATATACATTCTCCAGAACATATACCAAACACAAGATGAGTGCCTAGGACAGTGGGAGAGACAAGGGTGTAGAAGTGGGATGAAAATCAGGGAAAACAAATGTACAAGACGAGAGAGGGGCCTTGCTCAAACCAACAGTGAGAGTGTGCTAAGGACTGAGGAGTATGATTAACTCAACTCTGTACCTGTGGTCTAAAGAAGGCACAGGAGGGGATGGGGAAGAAGAGGGGGAGGAAGAGGAGGAGAAGAAGTTGTGAAGTGGCAACAGGAGCAACAAGGCCATTGAGCCCCTCCCCTGTGGTGGGGTCTCCATGAAGGGAGCTGCCAAGGGCTGAACGGACGCCCCAAACAGGGTTTCCCACGACTCTGTCTGCCCCACCATTCACTGTGTAGTTTGGCAGGTTTGCCTAGGCATACTGTGCAGGCTTTCTGTTCTATGCCCCTTCAGGGCAACTTGAAATGATGACCTAGTTTTCACCTATAAGAAGATAGCTTGGTGAGGGTGGTGAGATTTAAAATCCACTGCCCTTTCACTTCCTACATGATGACATCCAATGTCTTTCCAGCATATATGAAAGCCATCTGCTTAGATTTATTCTAATAATTTGATTCATGTATACAATGCAAAAAACAAACAAAAATCATCAACATCAGTAGCAAGGAGGACCCTCTTCCCCAGGATTTTCTAATAAAGAAAAGGCTGAGGGCCAAAAGCCAGTGACATTGACAGAACTACAACCAGGCCAGGGCAAGGGGAGTGAATCCCTCAGCACAGCTCAGGAGACCACTAGCATGTTCCTGAACCGTAACACTGTGATCAATTCCTCCTGCCCCCAAGTCTCATTCTCTCCAATATATTAGAGAGACTGAAACACAAATGTGTCCCCAGGACAGGAAGAATTGAAAATATGAAATACGCTACACATAGCACGATGCCAAATGGGGGTCCCACACTCTGCTCTCCTCAAAAACTTCACTACATCCTTGTGTTTTCTTCACTTTCACCTTATTACCTGGCAAGTAGGAAAAATGGTATTTCAAACAAATCATTCAATCCAAGGAGCAGTTTTCCAGTTCACGGAGTTTCTCTGAAGTTGAAACATGAGCCTGCGTTTTAAATTGCTCAGACCCACTGATGAATTCAGGAGTGAAATAATCCATCATATGGTTACCAAACTCAGTGACCTAGGCTCTGTGTTAATCAGCACTTACTGAGCACCTGCTGTATACTTAGCAGTGTCCTGGGCACTGTGACTGACAAAAAAGAAGTGTTGGCCTTGGAATTTATCTAGTAGGTGCCAACTATCTATCTAGAGAGAAAGGACCAACATACACAAAATAAATTAGGGCAATGAATTGTATTCCTACACATCCAGTGGTTCCACTTCATGCTTCAGGCATGGCTGGATCCAGAGATGCAAACAATGTCACCAAGACACCGCTGCCCCACAGACAGAACCTTTCCAAACATGAAGCTCTCACAGAAGGAAGCAGAGAAGAAACAGAAGGAGAAGCAGAGAGAAAAACTGGCAGATCCTGGCTGGGATCTGCTCTTCTGTGATGATATTGTAATGACAGAGAAGAGAAAGAGCCTTTCCTCCCTCACAGCTATGTCAATTCCCCAAACAAATTCTGAACTGCTCTATCTGGGCCACCTGCCCTTTCTCCCAAATACGAACACCGAGCTGGACTATTGGTCAGTCTTGAACGCTGTAACCACCCCCAAAAGAGCAAAGGAAGCTATATGATTGACAGGCCCACCAAAATCACATGGAGTGGCAAGGTGTGAGGATTTCCAAAGAAAAATCTGCTGGGCAGACAAAAAAATAACATGATGTGATTGATACTATGATGACGCTGAAAACTGGAGATGTCACTGTGGGTGGAAATAAATTAGGTGAGAGTGGAATGTTTCTAAAAGTAGTAAAATTATATACAACAATAAATCTCATTTGGGGTCTACTATATGGCAGGCCTGTACTAGGCCTTTTATTATACGTTACGGAAACTCAAAATTCAAGACTTCCAAGGGCTGCATGACCCATCCCTGCCCATGTCTTCACCTTCATCTCTTGCTACCTGTCACCCTCCTCCCATCCCTGGGTACTTATATTTCTATGAGTTCTTCTCCTTTCCTGAAGGCCCTTACTCTTGCTTTTCCTCCTGCTGGCATTCCCTTCCCAGCATGTCTTATGGCGAACTCTACTCATCCTTCAGTTTGCACTATGATTCCTTTCCTCTCTTTGAAGAAGCAGGTTGTGCACCAGCATGGTTCTTACATCATACTGAGCCCCCAGAGCAGGGAGTGATTACCACTGTGTCCCCATTGCACAGCCCAAATGCACAGTGGGAATCTGATAAATATTTCATTCATTCATGAAGTAAATGTTTGCTGACATTTACTATTCAGTGTGCTAGGTACTATGACAAGTGTTTAAAACACTTCAGTTACCCAAACAGACAAGATTCTCTGCTCTCAAGAAGCTTAAATACTTTTCAAATCAATGAGTAAGTACACTAAGCAGAGACTTGGAAGTTGTGTAGCTAAGCAGAAAGAAGCTGGGAGAGTGTTTTAGGTGGAGGAGAGAACAAGGGTGGTAGTCTGGACGGCATGATGAGAATTAGCAAGATGCTCTCCCGGTGGCCCTGTCATAAGCCCAACCTTGGTTTTCACAAGACTGCAAAGAGCACCTCAACTCCTTCATTGCACAACTTGGCCTACAGGTTCGTAACGTGTTGTGGTTCCCCACCCATCCTTCTGAGAGCACGGGGGGCAAACCAAGAACCCCTGTGAATAGCACTCTGGAAAAGTCAAGTGCCGTCTGCCTCCTGAATCACACTTGACTTTTTGGTAAAATCAAGACAATTACAAGATGGTTCCTGATCCCCTTAAGTATGACTTGATAGCCCCTGAACCAAATTAAACACCGAATGGGTCTGGGAAGGGGAAAGATGAGATCGGCTCCACCAAGTTCACCGAAGGATTTCACTTCTCAAGAGTCAATGTCATAGCCCTTACAGGCTGCACTGAATAGAAGACCAGGCTGGCTTAATGGGTGTTCACTTGTTTTTCAAGGAAGCTGTAGCTCACGGTCATTTAGGTATGTAAACCATTCATTTTTAAGGTCATAGTAAACATTCAGTTAAGTACCCTTTCACCCACCCCCAAGACGAGTCCCCTTTCTTTATTTCAGAAACAACTACTGTTACCTATTTGACATATATCTCCCTTCCAGAAGTTCTCTAATGCATTTACATATATATGTTCTTTTATTTCCCCTTTGTTTTGTTTTATGTAAATGAGTTTATGTTGTACTTTCATTGCTACAACTTTCATTTTTTTCTCTGCACTGTTAGCTGAGAAGTCTTTCTATGTGAGGGCACATAAATGTACTTATTATTGTTAACTTGTGCATAGTATTTCACAGTAATTTTATGCCATTATTTCTTTAACATTAAGTCCTTAGTAATTCTACGATAATAAACATTCAAAGGTTTCAAATTTTTCATGACAGACAATGCTGTGATGAACAGCCTTGCTTATATTTCCTACCCCAGGCACCGGTGAGTGTTTTTCTAGAGTGGATATCCACAAATGAAATTGCTGCGTCATGAAGCTTACACATTTATTTTAACAGATGCCGCCGAATTCCCTTCCAAAGTGGCTGCATTTACTCTCCCACAGCAATGCGTGAGCATGCTTCTCCCCCCTGTCAATGTTGATACGGCCATCTTCTTTCTCTAAATTTAGTTGACATTTTCCCCTAAATCCCACCAGGCCTGGTATGACTAGCAGTAGAGGTATTTCACTGAGATGGCCCTGAGTTAGGAGAACTCGTGGCCACATGAATGAAATTCCTGCACCAAGTACTATGGTTACCCTGTAATATTCCATGTTCCCTCCAAGAATCCACAGCATGCTCATCGCCTGTCCAGAAGAGATACTCCACATGAGGAGGAGAGCACTGGGGTAAGAGGGAAAAAACCTGGGAACTAGCATTGGACTGGGGCCTACTAACAAGGCCCATGACCTTGAGCACAGCTCTCTAATGCCATGCATCCTTGTTTCCCATTATGAAATGATACATCCCTCACACAGTTACTGTAAGACTCAAAGTAAAATGAAGGAATGACCAAAAGTCACTAGCACCAAGCTGCTGGAGAGGCTGTTGACTGCATTCATCAAAAATGCTCTAGATTTCTGCCTAACATAATCCAGATCTAATTTGGGAGTAACAGTTCCCACCACAAAGGGCTGAACAACCCCTTCTCCCGCCTGTCACGTCAATAGAGGATAGCACCCAGTGACACCTAAGTAGAAGGTACCCAGTCACAGAGCAGAGCTGAGTTACAGCCTTCCACAAGCACAGCCAGACTCTGCCACCCCTCATGATAAGGGCCAGCTGACAGCTCTCACCACTCCCTAATGGAAGACAGCAAGACCTCCCTGGGGGTGCAGCTGATGGAGACCCACCATAAGATGATAGAGCAGTGGCTCTCCACATTGGCTGCACACTGGAATCCCCTGGGGAGATGTATAAACTAAGAATTCCAGGGTCCCACCACCAGAGGTCCAGATTTAGTTGGTCTTGAATGTGGCCTAGGAATAGAGGTTTTTTTTAAAGCTTCCCCAGTGATTCTAATATGCGGCGAAGGTTAACAACTACTGCCTTAGAGGAACTGTAGATGTAAAATCAGACAGTACTCTGTAATTAGGAGTAAGAGCCTTCAACTATTGATAAATGTTGAAGATGGGTGATGAAATTGTGGGAGTAGTTATGCTATGCTCTCTACTTTTATATATAAAACATATATATATACATTATATATATATATGTTTTCTTTCAGCTTTTTATTATAAAAAATTTTAAAGAAAAGAAAGAAAGAGAAGCCCTAACATAAGGAGACATTCAGAATTAAGAGCATAAGAGATAAGAAGAATGAGAGACACAGAGGAAGAGCTGCAGACCTTGAACAAAACAGCATACTAAGACAAACGTGAATCATACCAGGCCAAGTGTCTTCACTATTCTCTTAGTAAAGAGGAACTGTATGCTGATAGCAGAACTCCACAGAATAATTTCTATAATTTACTGTACATAATTACATACAACAGTTTTGAAATAGGATATAATAATTCTCAGTTAATTCCTTCTGCTTTCTTCAGAGATTAAATTTGAGAAGGCTGAGCCTTCTGGAATTTGCAGGGCAGAGAACTAGAAAGGACAAAGCTACACAAAGAATTCCAAAACTCTGCATAGGGGTGCCCTCTAGTCTGTTACCAAACACTAAATTTCACTTGTGCAGGAAGAAACCCCACAAGGCTGGGCATAGAGTGTCAAGGGAGCTCAGCCTGGGCTGGGGGATGTTCAGGCTCCACCAGGAAGAGGGGAGAGTTTTGCTGAACATGCAGGGTGTTCAGTTAGGAGCCAAGAGGGGCATGCACTAGTACTAGAGATAAACTAGTCCAGGGAAAGGCTACTCTAAGCCCAACCTAACAAAGCTTCACCAGTCTCTAAAGGGTCAAGGTAGTCCTTAAGTAATTTAACTGCCAAGACTACATCAAACATCCTCTGAAGAAAGACAACAAAATCCAGCAATCAGGAACGTAAAATTCACAATGTCCAGCATTATTTTAAAAATTATTACACATAGATATGTGATAAAGCAAATATAACAGAAAGTGAACTGTAGAATCCAAGTGGTGAGTATATGTTCAATTTTTTCATAATAAAAAGTTGGAGGAAAAACTACTAGACAGACAAAGAAGAAAGAAAATATGACTAGAATAATTAGAATAAAAATCATTTAATAAAAACAGATTCAGAGGGACTTCCCTGGTGACGCAGTGGTTAAGAATCTGCCTGCCAATGCAGGGGACACGGGTTCAATCCCTGCTCCGGAAAGATCCCACATGCCGCAGAGCAACTAAGCCCGTGAGCCACAGCTACTGAACCCGTGTGCCACAACTACTGAAGCCCGTGCGCCTAGAGCCCGTGCTCCCAACAAAGACAAGCCACCGCAATGAGAAGCCCATGCACCGCAACAAAGAGTAGCCCCCGCTCGCCACAACTAGAGAAAGCCCGCACACAGCAACAGAGACCCAACACAGTCAAAAATAAATAAATAAATAAATAAATTTTTTAAAGATCTCCTAAAAAAAAAAAAACAACAGATTCAGAAATGACACAGCCAGTGAAGACAAGGACTTTAAAACAGCTTCCCTGGCACTCTCTCTCTCTCTATGTAAATGTTTGTAAGCAATGTTAAGCAGAACTTTTTTTTTTAAAAGGTTATTTTTAATTAATTAATTATTTATTTATTTATTTTTGGCTGCGTTGGGTCTTCGTTTCTGTGCGAGGGCTTCCTCCAGCTGCGGCAAGCGGGGGCCACTCCTCATCGCGGTGCGCGGGCCTCTCACTATCGTGGCCTCTCTTGTTGCGGAGCACAGGCTCCAGACGCGCAGGCTCAGTAGTTGTGGCTCACGGGCCCAGTTGCTCCGCAGCATGTGGGATCTTCCCAGACCAGGGCTCGAACCCGTGTCCCCTGCATTGACAGGCAGATTCTCAACCACTGCGCCACCAGGGAAGCCCTAAGCAGAACTTTTTAAAGTAAAAATGACTTTTTAAAGAGTTGCTACAAAACAAAAAGAAATACACTAGTAATCCTAATTGGGGGGGGTGGGGGTGGGGGGAAGGGCCAAAGGACAAAAATAATTTACAGAAGAGAAGACAGTGAAAGTGACAAACACATGTGGGGAAAAGAAACAACTGCTCTAGTATAACTAAACAAAAAGTAAAATAATATCAAATTGGCAGATTTTTAAAATTCTACATTCACTGTTGAAGATCACACAGGAGCACAAGCACACTCATTCACTGCGGGTGGGAAGGTAAAATTTGGGTTTTTATCTTCTGGAAAGTGAACCTTAGAGGGGTAGGTCACTCGCCCAGGTGACACTGCCGGTCAGTGCTGTTGACTCCGTGGCCGAGTCACGGCGGCTGAGACAGGACATGACCACAGCCTCCTAAGGCCACTCTTACCTTGTTATTCACGGAGGTGTCACGGGTCATCTCACAGACAAGAGTAGGAGGCACCGTCACACACCAGGGTGGAGCTCCAGGAAGGCAAGCCACATCTCCAGAATAACGGCCTCTAAACGGCTGTGCGGCACTGACGCGCTAACTCCTAGATGTGTCCAGAAGCCGTGTCTGAAGCGGCTGGGGTTTGTGTGGCTGGGGAAGACCGGTGGCACGGTCACATCAGGGCCTCCTGCTCCTGCCCCCCATCAACCCTGAAAGGGCAACCCCATGGCAGGTGTCTCTGAGACACTCCCTGGGGACACCAAACAAAACAGGGCCTGTTACTCGGCAGGAAATCAATATCTGATAGTCTCTAGTGTTTCCCAACTGTGGCAGCTGACAGGGGAGCTAAATAATTTGCCCAAGGTCACACAGCTAACGAGAAACACACGTCAGGATTCTCAGGCTTTTCCACCACTCTAGTGTTTCCCAAACTTCAGCCACTTGCAAATCGCCTTCCCAATTTTGTCCAGATCTTTCTATCCCCTCTATTATTATTTACCTAAAAAAAATTTTAACTGATTTTAAATGAGACAACTTTTTAAGATTTGGCTGAATTCAAAAGTGATAGGTTTTACGAAAGAAAGAGAAAAAAGTCATAGGTTTCATGACTTTTTTAAAAAGTCATAGGTTTTATATATTTTTAATTCACATTAAAATAAATCACAGCTATTAAAATTTGTACAATTGTCTACTTGTCTTAAAAATCACCTCACAAATGACCAGCAGTCATTTGCAACACACTTGGTAGGCTTGGGCCCCCTCTATGTCCAAACAGTCCTGTGGATAAAATTTCACTCTTTATTTGTTCAAATGTGGGACATATGTTTTGTGCTTGTTGTTCATAAGAAACCGGCGTGAGGGCCAGACGATTAACTCACAGTCAGCTTCAAAAGGAAGAGGGTTTACCAGTGGATACTCTTTGTGCGGAACCCCCTCTGACCAGACAGAGGGGCGGGCAGGCCACAGGGCCAGCCTGACAGACCTTTAGCTCACAAGCACTCACAGGCCTTCCTATTAAAGAGTGCTCTGTTTGAACCAGGGCCTCTAATTTCCCTCCCTGGGGTGTGCTGGGTTTTGACAACTATCCTCCAGCCCCTTGACTTCCAAGACTGGCCCAAGGACCCCAGCCCCCACTTCTCTGTTTTCTGCTTTTCAGAGTAAGAATTGTTCTGCCTCTGGCTGTGAAGTCTGAGTACCTATCCTGAGGTGGCTTCTTTCATCCCTGATGGGCTCCCAGATACCCCTTGGAAGAGAAAGTTGTGATCTTTCTCTTCCAAGTTGGAAAATAAAAAGCTCCAGGAAGAATGTCTCTCTGGCCCTCCCTCTCCTTCTCCCTCCCCTCCTCCCTCCTCCCCCACTGTGTCTCAGGCCGCTTCTCAGATCGAGGCACCTGAGAGATGGCTCCTCTCAGGACTTTCTACATGATTCGTTATTCCACTCACCCCTGCCTTCTGTTTATAACGAAGCCTGCTGACTGCGGAAAGGTTGGAAGCTATCCTATTAGCAGTTTATTCTATCTGTCCAGACTTCTATTTTAGGCATCCAAAAAACTAGGCCTTTAGAGGAGTGTGGCCCCCTTTCCTTTCTGAATATCTGTATCCCTCAGTCTGCAACCTCTGACAATCACAACTTAGGAGCCAAGAATACCAGGTAGATCCTTCTCTGTGTGAACTCTCACTTCTCACTCTCTAAAAAACTTAGGAATCAACAGACTCAGATAAGGTGCTAGCTTTTCCTATCTGAATGCCCTATCCAAATTCTATCTGAACTTGGGAACTAAAGAGAATTGGATCGAAAGCGACACTGTCTCAAACTCATCCTCCTGGGGGCAAAATGTCTGTAGACACAGTTTCCCAGTGACTCCCTCACAGCAGTTCACTAGGGTCAAATCCTCACAGAATGTTTCCCAGAGAGAATTCTGGGCAGTGCCAGGGCCCCTGAGGAACAGGTTATGTTCGGGTAACTTTGGAAATGTTAACTTTCTGATGGCTTCACACTGACCAACCTGGGTTTAACAAACTGGGTCTGTGTCTCTGTGGTAAGACTCCTCAGAGATAAGCATATTTGACCCACACAGCCTTTGTTTACACACCTATTAAAATCCTGTGGAATTTGTATTCTTCAAGACACACTCTTGGAAATGTAGGTTTGGGGCTTTTCACCAGCACTTTGTCCTAAGACACAGGTCTGCAGTAACCAGTAACCCATAAGGTACCCTTGTGCAAATCAGAAAACAGCCCCCCACCCTTCCTCAAGGCACATTTTGCATCTGTCTGTTGGAAAATTGTGGTAATAATGCAGATTCTGTTAGAACGCCTTTCAAAAATGATCCTTTCAGAAGTTAGATGGAACTTTACTGCCATCTAGTGGAAAATTGCTCAAACAGCTACACCAATCTGCAGCCTTTGTGGATGGAGCCCTTTGGATGACCCACCTAGCTCTGCATGGAAACCCTACGCATGGCAGCCTCCCTTTCCCGGCAAGGACCCCAACCTGCCAGGTTTGCGGAGAGGCCCAGGGGTCTGAATTTGCAAGAAGCCCTCTGGGCTTCCCTGGTGGCGCAGTGGTTGAGAGTCTGCCT
Source organism: Balaenoptera acutorostrata (assembly GCF_949987535.1). Classification (NCBI taxonomy): domain Eukaryota; kingdom Metazoa; phylum Chordata; class Mammalia; order Artiodactyla; family Balaenopteridae; genus Balaenoptera; species Balaenoptera acutorostrata. Next base: position 37,818,441 of record NC_080082.1, on the reverse strand, counting down.
GCCGATGCAGGGGACACGGGTTCGAGCCCTGGTCTGGGAGGATCCCACATGCCACGGAGCAACTGGGCCCGTGAGCCACAACTGCTGAGCCTGCGCGTCTGGAGCCTGTGCTCCGCAACAAGAGAGGCCACCATAGTGAGAGGCCCGCGCACCGCGATGAAGAGTGGCCCCCGCTTGCCACAACTAGAGAAAGCCCTCGCACAGAAACGAAGACCCAGCACAGCCATAAATAAATAAATAAATAAGCCCAAAGTTAAAAAAAAAAAAAAAAAAAAAGAAGCTCTCTGACTGATTCTGAGGTATAGCTCAGTGACATTTTGCACACAAACCAGGATGTGCAGGAAACAACATGATATGTAGGCCATTCTTATGCTTGCAGGCACATAACACATGGCAGCAATAGAATCAGAATCTGTTGCCTTGAAGAGAAAAAAAGTATTTTTTAAAAATAGTTTTTTTCAAGGTTTGGACATACAGGGTTTTTTGGGGGAAGAGTGTTAGGGTTTTGAGGTCCTATTGCTAAGCTCTGAGATACATTAAAAGAAAAGTAGTCAGGCTCACATTCCTACTGTTTCCACTGAACAAGGAATCACAGGAGAAAACCATGATTCTGGACTGAAGTGGCACTTTCCTACTGAGTAATGTGACCCAAGGCACTTGGTAGAGTGGTCTGGGGGGGAGAAGGTCTTACTTCCTCACCTACTGGTTGAGGTAAATGACACAGTCTCTTTTAGTCCCCGTCTCCTCTCCTGTGAAACGGAGGCAGAGTTCTGCCCTGACCGCCTCAAAGAAGTGCTTGGAGAATAAATATGTTATGAACTAAAATACTGCGTAGGTAAGAGCGGATTTTCATTGCTCAAAGATGCAAATAAGTCAGGGCTGATTAAAGATGACAAGGTCACCTTAGTATACAACCCTGTTAAAATCCTTTCCTGTTGGCAAGTTGAATTAGTGAGCTTTGTTTCCTGAGGTTGTAGAGAGAAAAATCCTTTTCTTCCTCCTGCCAGGGTCATCTGTCTAAAGCGTAAATCTGACCACATTACTCCAGCTCCTTCTCACCTGTCAGATCTCAGATTAAATGTCAGCTCCTCAGAGAGCCAGTCCTGAGCGGCCTCCCTCCACAGCTGTGGGTCTCCCCCTCCACAGCCCCTCCCCAATCACTCTCTGCACCACAGCCGCTGCACGTCCCTCATGATACTCGCCACTGTGTCAAACTGCTTTATTCTTTCTTTTCTTGTCTCTCTACTCTCAAGAGAATGTAAGCTCCCTGAAGGAAGGGAAGGATGTGTTTATATGACTGTCATCTCTCCAGCAAAGGCTAGATTAACACCGGGTAACTGGTTGGCCCTCAAAATGCTTTGTTGAATGAATGAAGTGTTTGTTCTCCTGTAGGAGGCCCCTTTAGATCACAGTGTCCCCTTTCTATGAGAATTTGCCCCCATCAACCCACAGGGATAGATCCCTAGAGGCCATGTTTGAATGTGACCGGATCAGGAAGCAGCACCACCCAATGCTGTCTCCTGGGCATTTGGATCAGGAGACAACCTGGTCTGTGGCTTGATCAGAAAAGAGGTATGTAAGGAGTTATGGAGAGACCATGTCTGCCCATGTGCCTGCCTGACAGAGAAAGCCGGCCTGTCGGGGAGAGAGAGAGAGAGAGAAAAGAACTAGGACACTATGAGGGTTCAAGAGAGAGTGCCCTGATTTTCCAGACCCTGACTCCAGGTTCCCAGGAGGCCTGGCTGCCCATGGCCTCCATGAGAGCCACAGGTTCACAGGTTCCTTCCAGTAACTTCCCTTTTTTGCTTCAGCCAAATTAAAAATCTCTTCCACTAGATGAGAGACCTCAGCACACCAGGACTGATTCTCATTCGCTCCTGAATCCCAGGGCTTGGCACAGTGATGGGCGTGGAGTAAACAGCTCAGCAAACACCTCTCCACTGCACAGAGGTCAATTTTTCACTTTCCACTTACACTGTTCCACAGTGTTCCCACGTATCTGGATAGGTCAGAGGTCACAAACTGGTTACTTAAGTGTTGAGTCAACCAACAGACTTGTTTTGTTTTGTTGTAATTCTGTCTTGGCCTGTACAGTTCAGGAAGAACAGAAGGGAGGGAGGAAGGAGAAAGGAGCTAACATTTTAAAATGAAGGGATTTCACATAAAAATCCAGCTTTCCAGCTTCTCTTTAAAAATCAGACTATTTGACTGCACTAAACTCTAAAAGCCCTTTCTACTACATCTTCTTTCTGGTGGTCCAGGGAGAAGCAACATAATCCAAGACCCAACAATCCCAAAGGGAAATGAGTAAGATCAAAAAGCTTTTCTTCTCTCTCATTATTTGTGTCTCAATAAGAAAAATCTGCTTCCTCCCAGAAAGAGCCAGCAAGGATTATAAAACAGAGGCTCAGCTATGGACGCTGGCAGCATCTGCATAGATAGGCACAGCCGCAGTGTCTGCTGGCTGGTGTCACCCTTGAAGCTAAGCTGCATACAGCATTTGGCCCTGCTCACTCAAGAAACCTGCTGAGACAAATGATGGTGTCGAAAGCGAGCTCATTAAATTTTTACATGGCTCGACTGCACGGCCCTTGTCTCCTTGGTCACTCATACAGCTCAGAGACTTTGGGTTTCTGCCTGGGAAGCTCAGTCCTCATGCCCCAGGAGATGGCGAACAAACCTATCAGACACAAGGGAAAAGGGCCAAAGTGCATTTTCCACTATACTGTTGTCTTAGGCAGGAAGCAAATCCTGACACAGGCAACTGAGGGCAAGGATCGCCTGGGAAGTAATCCCAGGAGTATGGAAGTGAGACAGGGAAGAGAAGGTAGCCAATAAAGAGCATATTATCAAACTGTGGGCCACTGGAGTTCACTGTCACTGGAAAATGCTAAGAGACCATGTAGAACCTGCCTCAGCGTCATCTCTTCCAGTCCCCGGAGGGAGCCGGGGCATTTATCCTCCAAACCCCATCCATCACGGACTGAGGGCTGCATTCACCCCCAGCACCTCTGGCCTGTCCCAGGGATGGAAGCCATCCGGCACAGAGCCCTGGGTGCCTGCAGAAACACACTCTTCTTACCACAGCTGCTCCATCCCATGCCCCTACCTCAGCTTCACAGAGCCATCCAATCACGCCTACAATCACAGCCGTGGTTGTGGAGAGGAAAATGTGACAATTAAATATCGCACTGTGGAAATTACACATATGCAGAACAGTCTGTTTACCTGGTTCAATCATTTTCTTTATTCTGATCAAAATAAACTCCTTCTCTGTGTTTTAAAAACCACCAGAGAAAAGCCTGACTCAGTGAGTTTCCCTCTTGCTGCCTCCTCAGGCCCAAAAGAGGTTCAGGCTGGATTGAGTCTCCTCAAGGCAACACATTAAAAATGGGAGCAGCAGACCTCTGATTCTGAGCCAGCTGTTTTCATCTTTGCCAGGGTCCACTTGGAACCTGACATGCTGAAATACTGCAGTTTCCAAGGCACGTGACTCCCCTCTCCCTACTCCCGCCCTCCCCGGTCTTTCCAGTTTACCCGTCCACCCTGTTCTTCCATTGTCGCAGGAAGGCTGAGCCTTATGGTGAGGTTAATCTTGGTCATTTATCACTGGAACATTCTTCATTCATGTGCTAATTTTTACATCTTGCTGTCACTTCAAAGAAGTTCACCAGATGTTCTGGAAGAGTATTTGATATTTTCTTTACAGAGATGCACAGTTCTCTCCGTCGCTGGAGGGTTTCCCTCCACATCAAAATTCCAGCCCTAATACAGTTCTCCACCTCTTCACAGCCACTGACATCTCATCAGAGAATCAGTCACTCAACTCTCATCAGAGCAAAAGAACAGTCCTGGGGCTGCCGTAAAAAGGGCTCGTGATTACGGGGTCTAATTCACAGATCCAGATTCCAAATCCCTAGCGTCTGATTCAATTCAGCAGCCATGTTAAGATCCTGCTTATGCTCAGTGCTGGGTGAAATGCTCAGGATAGAAAGCCAGGAGGACTCCATCTCTCTCAGCCCGCAAGAAACTCACAGCAAGGTGAGAAGATGGAAAAGTAAAGGAGGGATTGCACTGCAGTGCAATGTGTGGAGAATTACAACTCTCTCTGTAAGGAAGCAGTAGGATTTGGTGGAGGGTGAGGAAAACTCCCAGACACTGGCTTGGGTGAAGAAGAGGGTGGTAGAACAACAACAGAAATTGGGAATAAAGGACAAGGAGCCAGTTGGGGTGGGATGGTACTAGAGGATGGCTAGGGGAAGATCAGCTCTTAGGCACGTTCATTTTTTTTCTTTCTACTGATGGCCTCCATGTGCTAGATCCTGTGCTGGGAATACAACAGGAAACCACACAAAGTATTTGTTTTTATGGAGCTGACATTCTAATGGAAGAAGACAGAAAATAAACAAGGATACTACTAAACAAACAAGATGTTTTCACAGACAATATTCAGTATCTGGGTTTCATTGTTTTTATGGCAATGTGAGAGAGAGTAATGAGAGTTGGGAAAGCTATAAACAGTCTATGGCAAGACTTCTTAACCCTGGCTTTATATTAGAATCACAGGGGAAAGTTTTGTAAAATATGCCAGTGTTTAATGATCTATTAGAAACAAGACCAAAAACAAAAGCAATCAAAGAAACACTTGATAAATTGTACTTCTCCGAAATGAAAATTTTTTTGTCTACAGAAGATTCCATCAAGAAAGCGAAAAGACAACTCTCAGAATGGAAGAAAATATTTGCAAGTCATATACCTGATAAGGGACTTTGTATCCAGAATATATAAAGAACTCTTACAAATCAATAATAAGAAGAGAAATTTTAAAAAGGGAAAATATCTGAATAGACATTTCTCCAAAGAAGATATACAGGTGACCAATAAGCACATGAAGAGATGCTCAACATTATTAGTCATTAAAGAAACGCATACCACAATAAGATACTACTTCACATCCACTAGAAAAGCTATAATGAAAAAGGCAGACAAAAACAAGTGTTGGAAAGGATGTGCAGAAAATGGAATCCTCATACATTACTGGTAAGAATGTAAAATGGTGCAGATGCTTTGGAAAACAGTTTGGCAATTCCTCAAAATGTTAAACATAGAGTTACCAGATGATCCAGAAATTTCATTCCTGGGTATCTTCCCAAGAGAAATGAAATCATATATCCACACAAAGACTTGTACATGAATATTTATAGCATCATTGTTCATAGCCACAAAGTGAAAAAAACTCAAATACCCATCAACTGATGATCAGAAAAACAAAATGTGGTATATCTATATGCTGAATATTATTCAGCAATATAAAGGAATAAAGTACTGATAACATGCTACAACATGGATGAACCTAGAAAACATGCAAAGTGAAAGAAGTCAGTCACATAAGACTGCATATTGTATAACTCCATTTATATGAAATGTCAAGTATAGGCAAATCTATAAAGACAGAAAGTAGATCAATGTTTGTCTAGGGCTAGAATAGGGGCAGAGGAGTATGGGGAGTAATAGTTAAGAGATTTATTATTGAGATGATAAAAATGTTCTAATATTAGATTACGGTGATACTTACACAACTCTGCAAACATTACTAAAAATCTTGGAATTGAACACTTTAAATCAGTGAATTTTCTGGCATGTAAATTATATCTCAGTGAAGCTGTTAAAGAATTGAAAAATAAAATTGTACCAAATGTAAAACCGATAGCTAGTGGGAAGCAGCCGCATAGCCCAGGGAGATCAACTCGGTGATTTGTGACCACCTAGAGGGGTGGGATAGGGAGGGTGGGATGGAGGGAGACGCAAGAGGGAAGAGATATGGGGATATATGTATATGTGTAGCTGATTCACTTTGTTATAAAGCAGAAACTAACACACCACTGTAAAGCAATTATACTCCAATAAAGACGTTAAAAAAATAAAAATAAAATAAAATAAAATGTGTATGATTTGAAATATATGTATGCATGTACGTGTGTATCAGTGCCTAGGCCAATGGTTCCCAAACTTGGCTGAATCACCTGGGAATGCCCACATCACATCCCATGCAGATTAAATCACAATGTTTGTTGGGAGTAGGAGTCCCCAGGTACTTCTATGTGCAGCCAAGTTTGGGAACCACTGGCCCAGGCCCTCACTCGCAGAGACTCTGACCTAACTGGTTAGAGAGAAGCTGGGGGTGATCATTTAAGGCTCCCAGGTGATTCTGGTGGGCAGTGAGATGAAGTTGACACTGTGGATGCAGAGAAGCTAGAGAAAATCTGGGGCCTTGATGCCATGATCAAACTGCTGGGTCAACCAGCCCTGAAACCCTCACTGCCTCTGGGCTGCCTGGTATGTGAGCCAATAGATTTCCCTTCTTATTTAAGCCAGTTTGAGTTAAGTTTTCTATTACTGCCCTGAACTGACACAGGCAGTCATAGACAGTATCTCTCAGACAGTGAGTATTAGAGCCAACTGAGACCAAAGGATGCAAAGGATTCAGCTTGTGAGAATCTGATAGAAGGGATCCGAGCCCAGGGAACAGCATGTGCCAATGCCCTGAAACAAGAGTAGGCTTGGTGCATTCAAAGAACAGGTTAAAAAGGCCGGAGGGAGCATTTCCACCAAGAGCTGGTCTGTCAAGTAATAGAAGATAATTCTGAGGAGGGAAATATTTGACACATTGAAGGGTAAAGGTGGCTCAACCAACTTTAAGAAAAGAAAGCAAGAAAAGTTGTCCTTTCCTTGGGATGCCAGTGATCCCATTGGAAGGAAGGACAATGTCTCGCACATCACAAGGCAGTATCCCAGCCAGGATGCCATGTGACCGTCAATATACTCTAGGGAAATTATGCTCTGATTTTAAAATCAAGAACAGGCAGTTAGGGACTTCCCTGGCGGTCCAGTGGTTAAGAGTCTGCACTTCCACTGCAGGGGGCGCAGGTTCAATCCCTGATCGGGGAACTAAGATCCCACCTGATGCGCCCCGCCCCCCAAAAAAAGAACAGGCAGGTAGAGGGGTGTGTGTGTGCGTGTAGAAATAGTTGGTGATTTTGCTAAACCAAAGACGGCAAGGAAGAATTCAGAATTCTCCTAGGCCATAAGGAACACTAAAATTGGAAGTCTTTATTCTCTGAGAGCATTTCTAAACTGCAAAGTTCAAGCTCATGCTTGCATTCCTAAGTGTTTTTCCTTCATCTAAAAAGCAACAAGAAGAGAGAGTCTGGTCTTAAAAAAAATTTTTTTTTAATTTTAAAAAGGTCGTTTCTTAAAATAGCGTTGAATATTTCATAGCTTTAAAGTTAGGGAACAGCCTCAGAGGAAAGCTTAGCGCCACCTGCTCTCGTCTTAGCTCTCAGCTTCGCCTTCCCAGAAGGCAGACTTTACTAAATAAACAGCAAAGAGGCCAGGTTATTGAGCAGTTTAGAGGCTCTTAATCTTTGAGGAGGTTGCTTGTGCTCACGCCACTCCCAAAGAAAAGTTTAAAGGAGCTTCCTAGACAGTCCCCAGAGTGCTGGGGCAAGAAGGGCAGTAACTGCACAGCAAGTCAGGACTCCTGGGCCCATTATGGCCCCAAGGGACCAGATGGGATCTGAAGTGAGCCACTGAATCTCTCTGAGATCAGTTTCCTTGTCAGTAGAGTTGGGGTGAAGCTGTCTCCTTCTCCTCCCAGGGCGCTCTCAGGACTTCTTGGCACTGCACTGAGGGACAGCGCAGGGAGACTGGAAAGAAGAGGAACCTGTGCCTAGAGGGAGTGACTCCTTCCAAATGCTAATAAGAGACTCAGCAAGCCTCAGTCCATCCATCTCCTTTACAGAAAAGCTCCAACAGGAACGAGTGATGTTTAGGAAGGTTACTAAGAGACTCAGTATTAGTCAAAGCTTATCAGCAGTTTCAATAGTTTTCATCCAAGTCAATAGCCATCTTCTCATTTTATAAGATAATGCCTTTGTCCTGGTGACTGGTGTGTCTGGGTCTCACTAAATGCCATAGCAAAGCAAGCTGGGCCCCGTGTCATTACCACCACCAGCATCTGCAAGTTCCCCCGAATGCTTCCTTGTAACCCCTGCTGAAAATAAAATAAGATATCAATAACCTCTCTAGCCTGCTGTTGTCTCCTGTCTTTGGAATGTTCACTGAAGGTCCCAGCAAGAACTGGAAATTGCCTCTAATGCTCCTTGTTTGGTCTGGCAGGGCTGGGGCCGTGTGCTCTGCGGTGGAAGCAAGGTGTTGAGCAGAAAGCCAGCTTCTTGACTGACTTTATCTCCTCCTGGGCAGAAACCAATTTCAGCGAGAACTTTGTAATTTGGAACTCAAGGATATAAGATACATTCAGGGAATCATTTTCCCTCTGTAAATTACAGGTTTGTCATTTAAGAGGTATAATATCACTGAAAGGGCCTGCTTCTGCTGCTTCTTCTTTTTTTCATTCTGAAAACTGCCATATTGATGCTCTCAGAACAGAGACTTAGAAATGAGAATAATGGCCTGTATTTCAGACAAACAAATCCATGTTCTCTACAAAGAGGCAGAAGAATCATGCCAGACAACAAATCTTTATTTATTCAGCAAGCTCTTGAGTGTTTAGGCAGAGTGGCAGACCTAAATGCCTAGCTCATAGAGGGTGTTTAATAAGTATGTGAAAGAAGGAATGAAGGAAGGAAGGAAGGAAGGGAGGGAGAGAGGGAGGGAGGAAAGAAGAAAGTTTGGAAGATTAATCTTGAAATCAAGCATGGTCTGAGCTGCACTGAGCTGTGTATTTGTTTCTGTCACCTTTAAACGCAAAGGCCAAAAAGTAATTCTGTGTGGTGAGATTTGGAGAGGTTGTCAGAAAGAGCTGTAAGAAAATGATTATTGACAAAGTGGAAGACAATGAGAGTGAAGAGAATTTGATGAGCAACTTTGCAAAGGGGGGAAATAAAACAATTTGTCCAGCATAACAACGTGTTTGAAAAAAAAATCTGCTTGGATTTATTTATTGGATTTTTGTTTTTAATTTCAAATTCAGCCACTCTCTCTAGGTCCTGTGGGCATGTGCTCATGATTAAAAATACATTACAGTATTCTTAGCTACCATAAAACAGCATAAGAACAGTGGTGTAATTACAGATGACTTCCTCTGAAATATAGCTGCTTCCTTGGTTCTGTGCTTAGCGAGCTCCCCCAGGATCAATGAAACCATAAGTATGGACCATTTATCCTCAGCATCCCTACCAGGATGGAGGTCACTCCCCTCACCCGGCTGCTGTCCTCTCTCCAAGCTGGTATTTCTTCACCCAGAACCTTCACAGACAGATCTTCAACCTGACTCGTATCTTGGGCTGAACTGGCAGGTAAGATTTAAAGCCTGAGGAATAAGAGTAAGCACTTCGCAGTTTACAAAGTGTTTTTGACTGATATTGTCTCACTTGATTAATAAAGGGCAATGCAAATGTGAAGTGTTTTCTTAAAAAAATTAGTGTTGAGTGTTAATTCTGGTCCCCAAAGATTAGCAAATGCTTAAATATTAAGCAAAAGTATAACATTCTCCTGGAGTAGCTTTTACAACTGAACATTTGTATAATATTCCCCCAAAACTCATCATTAAGAAGGGATAATATGCAAGGAAAGCCCAAAAACTCTTTTGTCAGTATTCCTGGTAAATCCTCACTGCTATTCTAATAAATAAAGTCCATGTTTGGGGCAAATGCTTTCAACTGAGAGCAGACTGGTCAGCCTTCTGACGCCTCTGGTTCCTGCAACACCTTCGCTTTGAAGTTGCATCACTGCACTGCACAATCCAGTTGCATTTCATTGTGGAGCTTTCATAACAACCAATTTATCAAATTATTCTTTAGAAGATTGGAGTGGTAGAGATCAAACCAACTGAGGAGCTCTGAGACATTTTTAAACCCTAATGTCAGGACTGCCCAAATACAAGCTAGATTATCAAATACTTTTCAAGAACATTTTAATGCCTTGCTCTCGTAAACTCTGACAGTCTGCCATTTAAGATTAAAAGGAGCCGTTTGTTTGTAATAACTGCATAAGGGCCTGGAAGTGACCTTGCCAGCAAGCAAACTTGTCAACCCTCCAACTGGGAGTCAGGGTTGGCACAGGGCATTGTGCCAGCTAGTCTCCAGGAGCTGTTGCACCCTGCCTGCAGCAAGCATCTGCAGGCCCCATGGCACGGAGCACTTCCATGCCCACCAGCCCAACCTCCACTGGCCAGACGGAATTCCTTTGCCTGGGGGTTTCCTCTTGCCACTGGAGCCCGTTCTGCCCACATATGTGGCAGGCCAGAAATGCCGGGGAATTAAGCTCCCCAGGAGCAATCCCCAGCCAATGACCAGACCCCAGCTCCCTCATCCATCTGACAGGGTCACTCTGAGGTGCAAGTTCCACCCTGTCTCCCAGAGTCCCCAACAAGATTAAACTCCTGCTGCCCACAGTGGAGACTCACTCAGTTACTCTCCCTTGTTGGCTGTCTTCCCTTCCCTGACTCACTGCCACCTCCCTTATCAGTGCTTCCTGGGTTCACTTCCCAAATAAACTGCTTGCACTCAAATCCTTGCCTTGGGGTCTACTTCTGGGGAAACTCAGACTAAGACTCCCCCATCCTTACCGAGGCTTTGGATGCAGTGCACATCTCCCAGGCTGGAGAGGGAACACCCCAATGCCATCTGCTTCCCAGAGGCTCTGAGCCAGCTGCGGTCATTATGAATCTGTGTAATCTTAGATGTGAAATCAAAGGTTAGATGATGCCTTCACACCACATAACAGTAGTCACCCCATCTAGCTTCCAGGTGGAGCGGTATGAGGGGGAAGGGTAGTGTGTTTTCCAGCTGTCTGTCTCTCTCTACAAGCAGCTCCCCTCCTGTCATCCTCTGTAGGCTTAGAGGGAAATCAGGAGGCGAGAGAGGATCTTGCAATCACAGAGCTGTGAGCCGTGACGGAATCGTAAAGCCCCCATGAGCCCATGTGTGAGAACAAAGGAAAGTTGCGTCTTTGATGGTGACAGGAACAGCAGCGCCTTTAGCAGAGGCTCTGCTAAAGTAAATTCAGTTCCATAATTCTCTTACTGTGAGAAGATAAATGGCATTCTTACTTTGTGGATTTGAATCATCATTTTGTATTTGAGAATGCTACATCAGTATCAATCTAATGAACATTCACTGACTCTCCATTATATGGCCAGCCCTGTGCAAGATTGGAGACACTGGGATAAATATGACATAGTCCCTGACCTTGCAGTAGCATGCAGGAGACAGACCATAAATAGATAATATGGCATGAAGTGACATGCATTAGAGTGATAAAAAACAATGCATCCAGGAAGTATGGGAGGACTGATCTTGCCAGAGAGATCAGTAGAAGGCTTCCAGAAGTAAGTGACAACAAAACTGAGTCTTGGAGGGTAGACAGAGTTAGCAGGTGAAGGGGCACGATAAGAAGAAAAAGGCACAGAATCAAGAAAAAGAAGTGTAGGGTTAAAGAATAACGTCTTATACCAAATAGTATAGAAGGAATACTGCTGAGTTTTTTTTTTAATTTATTTATTTATTTTTGGCTGTGTTGGGTCTTTGTTTCTGTGCGAGGGCTTTCTCTAGTTGCGGCAAGCGGGGGCCACTCTTCATCGCAGTGCGTGGGCCTCTCACTATCGCGGCCTTTCTTGTTGCGGAGCACAGGCTCCAGACGCGCAGGCTCAGTAGTTGTGGCTCATGGGCCCAGTTGCTCCACAGCATGTGGGATCTTCCCAGACCAGGGCTCGAACCCGTGTCCCCTGAATTGGCAGGCAGATTCTCAACCACTGAGCCACCAGGGAAGCCCAATACTGCTGTTTTAATTCAAGTATAAATGATCTGTTTTAATATAAGTACATCAGAATTTAACTACAATGCTTTTTTAAATTAACAAGTGGAGGACAGTACTCAACAGACAACCTTGACACCATCTTGAGCATCAGGTGAGCCTCCCCAAGGCTGAGAGATGCAAAATGCAGTGTGGGGGAAGTGAGGGCTGGGATAAAATGAAGGATGGAGAAAGGCAGGAGGGTGAGGGGTTTGAGGAGGGGGGAGGATGGCCACAGGACACACTACTCCCTTTTTCTTAATGCAGTGCTTTAGTTTCGGGACCTTCACAATACAACCCTGAGGGATAAGAACCCTACTGAAAAGAATTGTTAAACTGTCCAGTGCCCCAGTGATCTGTGCTGTGAGGGCTGTAAAAGCTCTCTCTCTCTCTCTCTCTCTCTCTTTCTATATATATATATATATGTATCGGGTTGTGTCCCTGGATTAGCAACAGACTGGACTCTCTAGGGTTCGTCATTAAATTCCCAATTACTACAGGATTCTAAACCAATGAGGTAACCTCTATGATCCGCTTATCTTGGATTTTGCCATGGGGATGATGATGTAGTGTTGATGGCAAATGAAGTAAAAGAGAGCTTTGAGATATTTCTGAAGAAAGAAGTAAGAAAATGAAAACTGAATAAAATTAATTAGCTCCAAATCAGTATAATTTCCTACCAAAAATACTAAGGAAGCTTGCTAAAGAAAACAATCACTACGTCTTCTCCTTGCACCAAGCAGTTCTCAGTGCTTCTCCAGGAACTGCTTGCCACTCTCTTTCTCACCAAAAGCTTCAGATCATCCAGGAAGGCCTCTCCCAAGATGGTAACCTTATTCCCATTTTGGAGAGACTCAGCCTCTGGAATCACCGCAAGGTGAGGGTGAGTGCCCCGAAGGTCCGAAGCATTCAGAAGCCTATGAAAAACATCTGTTTGCTTCTCATGGCTGCTTTTACAGAAGATAGAGAAGTCAGTAAATATCCCATTTTTTTAAATTTTGGTGTCCCTTAGCAACACGTGAAAATAAATGGATGACATAAATGTTGAAAACATAAATGTCGATATTTAAATAAGGAGAGTTGGGACTTCCCTGGTGGTCCAGTGGTAAAGAATCCACCTTGCAGGGGACATGGGTTCCATCCCTGGTCAGGGAACTAAGATCCCACATGCCGCGGGGCAACTAAGCCCGCGTGCCACAACTACTGAGCTCCCTCACCTCAACTAGAGAGCCCACGTGCTGCAAACTACAGAGCCCATGAACTCTGGACCCCACGCACCACAACTAGAGAAGAGAAAAACCCACACACCACAACTAGAGAGAAGCCCGTGCACGGCAACAAGCAGCCCGCGTGCCGCAGCAAAAGATCCCACATGCCTCATCAAAGATACCACGTGCTACAACTAAAGACCTGATGCAGACAAAAATAAATAAAATAAATAAATAATATAATAAATCGAAAATAAATAAATAAGGAGAGCTAATCAACAAGTTAGATAGTGAACAGGAAGGGGTTTTGTTTTTGTCTTTTTAAGTAAAAGAGATTGTCCCTAGCCTCAAGATTCTTCCAATATTTGTGAAGACAGACTATCACAGGAAACAACACAAAATCCCACACTGTATTGTGTATAGTGTGGACTGAAAGTCCAGTGGGGGTGGGGGGTGGGGAGAAGAATAATGAGGGCTGCTGTGTCCACCAGGATGAGCTAAGCATTTTTTTTTTCAAACATCTTTATTGAAGTATAATTGCCTTACAATAGTGTGTTAGCATCTGCTTTATAACAAAGTGAATCAGTTATACATATACAATATGTTCCCATTTCTCTTCCCTCTTGCATCTCCCTCCCTCCCACCCTCCCCATCCCACCCCTCTAGGTGGTCACAAAGCACCGAGCTGATCTCCCTGTGCTATGCGCCTGCTTCCCACTAGCTATCTATTTTACATTTGGTAGTGTATATATGTCCATGACACTCTCTTACCCTGTCACATCTCACCCCACCCCCTCCCCATATCCTCAAGTCCATTCTCTAGTAGGTCTGTGTCTTTATTCCCGTCTTGCCACTAGGTTCTTCATGGCCTTTTTTTTTTTTTTCCCTTAGATTCCATATATATGTGTTAGCATACTGTATTTGTTTTTCTCTTTCTGACTTACTTCACTGTGTATGACAGACTCTAACTCCATCCACCTCATTACAAATACCTCCATTTCATTCCTTTTGATGGCTGAGTAATATTCCATTGTATATATGTGCCACATCTTCTTCATCCATTCATCTGTCGATGGACATTTAGGTTGCTTCCATGTCCTGGCTATTGTAAATAGAGCTGCAATGAACATTTTGGTACATGACTCTTTTTGACCTATGGTTTTCTCAGGGTATATGCCCAGTAGTGGGATTGCTGGGTCGTATGGTAGTTCTATTTGTAGTTTTTTAAGGAACCTCCATACTGTTCTCCATTGTGGCTGTATTAATTTACATTCCCACCAACAGTGCAAGAGGGTTCCCTTTCCTCCACACCCTCTCCAGCATTTATTGTTTCTAGATTTTTTGATGATGGCCATTCTGACCGGTGTGAGATGATATCTCATTGTAGTTTTGATTTGCATTTCTCTAATGATTAATGATGTTGAGCATTCTTTCATGTGTCTGTAGGCCATCTGTATATCTTCTTTGGAGAAATGTCTATTTAGATCTTCTGCCCATTTTTGGATTGGGTTGTTCGTTTTTTTGTTATTGAGCTGCATGAGCTGCTTGTAAATCTTGGAGATTAATCCTTTGTCAGTTGCTTCATTTGCAAATATTTTCTCCCATTCTGAGGGTTGTCTTTTGGTCTTGTTTATGGTTTCCTTTGCTGTGCAAAAGCTTTTCAGTTTCATTAGGTCCCATTTGTTTATTTGTGTTCTTATTTCCATTTCTCTGGGAGCTGGGTCAAAAAGAATCTTGCTGTGATGTATGTCATAGAGTGTTCTGCCTATGTTTTCCTCTAAGAGTTTGATAGTGTCTGCCCTTACACTTAGGTCTTTAATCCATTTTGAGTTTATTTTTGTGCATGGTGTCAGGGAGTGTTCTAATTTCATACTTTTACATGTTCCTGTCCAATTTTCCCAGCACCACTTATTGAAGAGGCTGTCTTTTCTCCACTGTATATGCTTGCCTCCTTTATCAAAGATAAGTTGACCATATGTGTGTGGGTTTATCTCTGGGCTTTCTATCCTGTTCCATTGATCTATATTTCTGTTTTTGTGCCAATACCAAACTGTCTTGATTACTGAAGCTTTGTAATATAGTCTGAAGTCAGGGAGCCTGATTCCCCCAGCTCCATTTTTCGTTCTCAAGATGGCTTTGGCTATTCGGGGTCTTTTGTGTTTCCATACAAATTGTGAAATTTTTTGTTCTAGTTCTGTGAAAAATGCCAGTGGTAGTTTGATAGGGATTGCATTGAATCTGTAGATTGCTTTGGGTAGTAGAGACATTTTCACAATGTTGATTCTTCCAATCCAGGAACACGGTATATCTCTCCATCTATTTGTATCATCTTTAATTTCTTTCATCAGTGTCTTATAATTTTCTGCATACAGGTCTTTTGTCTCCTTAGGTAGGTTTATTCCTAGATATTTTATTCTTTTTGTTGCAATGGTAAATGGGAGTGTTTTCTTAATTTCACTTTCAGATTTTTCGTCATTAGTGTATAGAAATGCAAGAGATTTCTGTGCATTAATTTTGTATCCTGCTACTTTACCAAATTCATTGATTAGCTCTAGGAGTTTTCTGGTAGCATCTTTAGGATTCTCTATGTATAGTATCATGTCATCTGCAAATAGTGACAGCTTTACTTCTTCTTTTCCGATTTGGATTCCTTTTATTTCTTTGTCTTCTCTGATTGCTGTGGCTAGGACTTCCAGAACTATGTTGAATAATAGTGGTGAGAGTGGGCAACCTTGTCTTGTTCCTGATCTTAGTGGAAATGGTTTCAGTTTTACACCATTGAGGACAATGTTGGCTGTGGGTTTGTCATATATGGCCTTTATTATGTTGAGGAAAGTTCCCTCTATGCCTACTTTCTGCAGGGCTTTTATCATAAATGGGTGTTGAATTTTGTCAAAAGCTTTCTCTGCATCTATTGAGATGATCATATGGTTTTTCTCCTTCAATTTGTTAATATGGTGTATCACATTGATTGATTTGCGTATATTGAAGAATCCTTGCATTCCTGGGATAAACCCCACTTGATCATGGTGTATGATCCTTTTAATGTGCTGTTGGATTCTGTTTCCTAGTATTTTGTTGAGGATTTTTGCATCTATGTTCATCAGTGATATTGGCCTGTAGTTTTCTTTCTTTGTGACATCTTTGTCTGGTTTTGGTATCAGGGTGATGGTGGCCTCGCAGAAGGAGTTTGGGAGTGTTCCTCCCTCTGCAATATTTTGGAAGAGTTTGAGAAGGATAGGTGTTAGCTCTTCTCTAAATGTTTGATAGAATTCGCCTGTGAAGCCATCTGGTCCTGGGCTTTTGTTTGTTGGAAGGTTTTTAATCACAGTTTCAATTTCAGTGCTTGTGATTGGTCTGTTCATATTTTCTATTTCTTCCTGGTTCAGTCTCGGCAGTTTGTGCATTTCTAAGAATCTGTCCATTTCTTCCAGGTTGTCCATTTTATTGGCATATAGTTGCTTGTAGTAATCTCTCATGATCTTTTGTATTTCTGCAGTGTCAGTGGTTACTTCTCCTTTTTCATTTCTAATTCTATTGATCTGAGTCTTCTCCCTTTTTCTCTTGATGAGTCTGGCTAATGGTTTATCAATTTTGTTTATCTTCTCAAAGAACCAGCTTTTAGTTTCATTGATTTTTGCTATTGTTTCCTTCATTTCTTTTTCATTTATTTCTGACCTGATCTTTATAATTTCTTTCCTTCTGCTGGCTTTGGGGTTTTTTTTTCTTCTTTCTCTAATTGCTTTAGGTGCAAGGTTAGGTTGTTTATTCGAGATGTTGCCTGTTTCTTGAGGTAGGCTTGTATTGCTATAAACTTCCCTCTTAGCACTGCTTTTGCTGCGTCCCATAGGTTTTGGGTCGTCGTGTCTCCATTGTCATTTGTTTCTAGGTATTTTTTGATTTCCCCTTTGATTTCTTCAGTAATCACTTCGTTATTAAGTAATGTATTGTGTAGCCTCCATGTGTTTGTATTTTTTACAGATCTTTTCCTGTAATTGATATCTAGTCTCATAGCGTTGTGGTCGGAAAAGATACTTGATACGATTTCAATTTTCTTAAATTTACCAAGGCTTGATTTGTGACCCAAGATATGATCTATCCTGGAGAATGTTCCATGTGCACTTGAGAAAAATGTGTATTCTGTTGTTTTTGGGTAGAATGTCCTATAAATATCAATTAAGTCCATATTGTTTAATGTATCATTTAAAGCTTGTGTTTCCTTATTTATTTTCATTTTGGATGATCTGTCCATTGGTGAAAGTGGGGTGTTAAAGTCCCCTACTATGATTGTGTTGCTGTCAATTTCCCCTTTCATGGCTGTTAGTATTTGCCTTACGTATTGAGGTGCTCCTATGTTGGGTGCATAAATATTTACAATTGTTATACCTTCCTCTTGGATCGATCCCTTGATCATTATATAGTGTCCTTCTTTGTCTCTTGTAATAGTCTTTATTTTAAAGTCTATTTTGTCTGATATGAGAATTGCTACTCCAGCTTTCTTTTGATTTCCATTTGCATGGAATATCTTTTTCCATCCCCTCACTTTCAGTCTGTATGTGTCCCTAGGTCTGAAGTGGGTCTCTTGTAGACAGCATATGTATGGGTCTTGTTTTTGTATCCATTCAGCCAGCCTGTGTCTTTTGGTGGGAGCATTTAATCCATTTACATTCAAGGTAATTATCGATATGTATGTTCCTATTCCCATTTTCTTAAATGTATTGGGTTTGTTATTGTAGGTGTTTTCCTTCTCTTGTGTTTCTTGCCTAGAGAATTTCCTTTAGCATTTGTTGTAAAGCTGGTTTGGTGGTGCTGAACTCTCTCAGCTTTTGCTTGTCTGTAAAGGTTTTAATTTCTCCATCGAATCTGAATGAGATCCTTGCTGGGTAGAGTAATCTTGGTTGTAGGTTTTTCTCCTTCATGACTTTAAGTATATCCTGCCACTCCCTTCTGGCTTGCAGAGTTTCTGCTGAGAGATCAGATGTTAACCTTATGGGGATTCCCTTGTGTGTTATTTGTTTTTTTTCCCTTGCTGCCTTTAATATGTTTTCCTTATATTTAATTTTTGACAGTTTGATTAATATGTGTCTTGGCGTGTTCCTCCTTGGGTTTATCCTGTATGGGACTCTCTGTGCTTCCAGGACTTGATTAACTATTTCCTTTCCCATATTAGGGAAGTTTTCAACTATAATCTCTTCAAAAATTTTCTCAGTCCCTTTCTTTTTCTCTTCTTCTTCTGGTACCCCTATAATTCGAATGTTGGAGCGTTTAATGTTGTCCCAGAGGTCCCTGAGACTGTCCTCAGTTCTTTTCATTCTTTTTTCTTTATCCTGCTCTGTAGTAGTTATTTCCACCATTTTATCTTCCAGGTCACTTATCCTTTCTTCTGCCTCAGTTATTCTACTATTGATCCCATCTAGAGTATTTTTAATTTCATTTATTGTGTTTTTCATCATTGCTTGGTTCCTCTTTAGTTCTTCTACATCCTTGTTAAATGTTTCTTGCATTTTGTCTATTCTATTTCCAAGATTTTGGATCATCCTTACTATCATTATTCTGAATTCTTTTTCAGGTAGACTACCTATTTCCTCTTCATTTGTTAAGTCCAGTGTGTTTTGAGCTTGCTCCTTCATCTGCTGTGTGTTTTTCTGTCGTCTCATTTTGCCTATCTTACTGTGTTTGGGGTCTCCTTTTCACAGGCTGCAGGTTCGTAGTTCCCGTTGTTTTTGGTATCTGTCCCCAGTGGCTAAGGTTGGTTCAGTGGGTTGTGTAGGCTTCCTGGTGGAGGGAACTAGTGCCTGAGTTCTGGTGGATGAGGCTAGATCTTGTCTTTCTGGTGGGCACGTCCACGTCTGGTGGTGTATTTTGGGGAGTTTGTGGCCTTATTATGATTTTAGGCAGCCTCTCTGCTAATGGATGGGGTTGTGTTCCTGTCTAGCTAGTTGTTTGGCATAGGGTGTCCAGCACTGTAGCTTGCTGGTCGTTGGGTGAAGCTGGGTCTTGATGTTGAGATGGAGATCTCTGGGAGATTTTTGCCGTTTGGTATTACGTGGAGCTGGGAGGTCTCTTGTGGACCAGTGTTCTGAAGTTGGCTCTCCCACCTCCGAGGCACGGCCCTGATGCCTGGCTGGAGCACCAAGAGCCTTTCGTCCACACAGCTCAGAGTAAAAGGGAGAAAAAATAGAAAGAAAGAAAGAAAGAGGCTATAATATAGTGAAGTAAAATAAAGCTATTATAAAGCAAAGCTATACAGACAAAATCTCACCCAGAAGCATATACATATACACTCACAAAAAAAAAAAAAGGAAAAGGGGAAAAATTAATATCTCCTGCTCCCAGAGTCCACCTCCTGAATTTGGGATGATTCGTTGTCTATTCAGGTATTCAACAGATGCAGGTACATCAAGTTGTTTGTGGAGTTTTAATCCGCTGCTTCTGAGGCTGCTGGGAGAGATTTCCCCTTCTCTTCCCTGTTCGCACAGCTCCTGGGGTTCAGCTTTGGATTTGGACCCTCCTCTGCGTGTAGGTCGCCTGAGGGCGTCTGTTCCCCGCCCAGACAGGACGGGGTTAAAGGAGCAGCTGCTTCGGGGGCTCTGGCTCACCCAGGCCGCGGGGAGGGAGGGGTACGGAGGAGGCGGGGCGAGCCTGCAGCGTCAGAGGCCGGCGTGACGTTGCACCCGCCTGAGGCGCGCAGTGCGTTCTCCCGGGGATGTTGTCCCCGGATCCCGGGGCCCTGGCAGTGGCGGGCTGCACAGGCCACCGGGAGGGGCGGTGTGGAGAGTGACCTGTGCTCACACACAGGCTTTTTGGAGGCGGCAGCAGCAGCCCCAGCGTCTCACGCCCGTCTCTGGTGTCCGCGCTGATCGCCGCGGCTCGCGCCCTTCTCTGGAGTTCGTTTAGGCGGCGCTCTGAATCCCCTCTCCTTGCGCGCAGCAAAACAAAGGGCAAGAAAAAGTCTCTTGCCTCTTCGGCAGCTGCAGACCTTTTCCCGGTCTCCCTCCCGGCTAGCTGTGGTGCGCCAACCCCTTCAGGCTGTGTTCACGCTGCCAGCCCCAGTCCTCTCCCTGCGATCCGACCGAAGCCGAGCCTCAGCTCCCAGCCCTGCCCGCCCCGGCGGGGGAGCAGACAAGCCTCTCGGGCTGGTGAGTGCTGCTCGGCGCCGAGCCTCCGTGCGGGAATCTCTCCGCTTTGCCCTCCGCACCCCTGTGGCTGCGCTCTCCTCCGTGGCTCTGAAGCTTCCCCCCTCCGCCCCCCGCAGTCTCCGCCCGCGAAGGGGCTCCTAGTGCGTGGAAACCTTTCCTCCTTCACGGCTCCCTCCCACTGGTGCAGGTGCCGTCCCTATTCTTTTGTCTCTGTTATTTCTTTTTTCTTTTGCCCTACCCAAGTACGGGGGGAGTTTCTTGCCTTTTTGGAGGTCGGACGTTTTCTGCCAGCGTTCAGTGGGTGTTCTGTAGGAGCAGTTCCACGTGTAGGTGTATTTCTACTGTATCTGTGGGAAGGAATGTGATCTCCGCGTCTTACTCTTCCGCCATCTTCTCTATCATCCCCGACATGTTTTCTAAAATGCAGCTGGAGGAGGTCATGCAGAGGACATAAGGGCTGAGCTAAGCATTTTTGAAGAGAGCGGTTTACAGATTACAAACAGCTTCTATTTTCCATGATCACACTTAACCTCTCATGGGGAGCAAGCAAGGAGCATTCTGCTCTTATCCGTACTTTACAGATAGAACACGAAGCTGAGAGAGGCCCAGGGCTGGACAGCATAAGTAACCATTCTGGAACTTGAAACTGCAGTGTAGTCAGTCCAGCATCTGAGCTCTTTCCCCAGAAACTGAACTGATGTCTCAAGAGTAACACAGGGAGCCGCCCATGTGTGGTACATGCCTGCTACTTCTTAAGGAGTAGAGAAACGCACCAAAAAAATGAACGTGTGAATCCTACCCCAACCTGTACACCTGGTTGCTCTGGGTCTCTACCCCTGGCCCATTCCCTCATCCCTTCAAACTCTATTTTCTCACTATCCAATGGCCCAGATGACAGGGCAAGCTTCAGTTAGAACTGCTGAGCACTGCAGAGAAAATCTTTCTTTCCCAGCAGGAAAAAGGACTTTCAGGGCTTGAGTCTGAAATCCACTTTGTGAAAGTTCAGAATTGAAATGCTTGTTTCATTTGCATCTTTTGAAAAGGTCTGTGAACAGGCATTTGGCCTAGGTTTATCGTGAAAATGCCTTTAGACTTGAATATTTACAACATTAAATGATTCCGTTTTTCTTTGATGGAGCTTGAATCATTTCAGCTATCTGAAAGCTATTCAACCCTTCCGTTTTGTTCCCTTCCTCTACACACAAACTTACACTTGCGTACACATGAATGCACTGCAAACATGCATAGACATACGTGTGCTTGCTCGTGTACCTTCATGCACACAGATGTTCACAGAGTCATTCATATGCATTCACACATACAAACATGCACACATACACACACATGTACACAGACACATGCACTCACACTTCAGACTTTTCATGCACAGACTGATCCAGTCAATGCAGAGAGAATGGAAGGAATAAGCATTGGGCTGTTCCACCTGTTGTGTTTGAATCTTCACTATTTAATTCTAACTCTTCATCTACCTCCCCCTTACTATTCTTATGACATTTTACTTTTGGAGACTCCACTCTGATGTGTCATTGTACCACAAAATTCTGGGATAGGGGGAAGCTTAACGTCACCCAGAGCATGAATCCTCTCCCACAATAGCCAGGCCAAAAAGTTCAGACTCTCTTGAAGGACTCCAGTAACAGGGAACTTTCTTCCTCCTGAAGTTGTCTGATTCTTTTTCTCACATCTCCTGCCTTCAGGCTAGTCAGGTGGCTAAAGTTCTAATCCTGGCGCTGCTCCAACCCCCTGGGTGACATGGGACACATCAGTTCCTGTCCTAGGCTTCATGTGTCTCATGAGAGAATTGGAGCAAATGATCTTTTCAATCAAGACATTTTGATAACTTGGAAACTGTTACAATATTCTTCCTAATTTTGAGTCAAAAATCCCCTCCCGTAGAGTACCTACCCCTGGCCCACGGTCTGCCCTGTGGGGTTACACCTTCAACCTCATGCCAGAGAGTGGGTGGGTAGCTTCACCTTCTCCTCCAGGTTGGACTCTCTTCCTCTCTCTGTGGGCTCTGTCCTGGGTACTTCTTGTGCCCACCTCACATCCACATGGCCCACTTTTTACTCCAGCTACTGCTGCTGCAACCAACTTTGGGAAGGTGTAGCCTGATGACTTCTTATCTCCACTGCACTGTGTTCCTCCTGCTTTCTGCCCTGGAAGTAGTTCACTTTCTGACACCCACTGAGTTCTGCAGGAACCCACACAGGCCATTTTGGACCAGGGTGACCAACCATCCAGCTTTTTCTAGAATTGAGGGGGTTCCCAGGATTCAGGATTTTCAGTTTGGAAATTGGGACAGCCCCAGGCAAATTGGGACAAGCTGGTCACCTTAGCCTGAATTTAGGAAGGTCTTAACACTCAAGGGCAACCATCAACAATGGGGGACTCAAGTTGCTGGTGGTTGACACTCCCCTCCTATGGCCCTGGATAGATCTTTTGAGGCGCACTCTATGTGCATGGTTCCTCAGAAGGTCCTGGAAGGATTAAGCCCCAGTTGCCCACAGTAGTAATCAATTTGAAAATCCCTCTATTTGAGAAAGATTTCTCTCTTCCCTGTCTTGCTCTCCTTAGTTCCCACACTCATATTCCTGGGATAACTTCCCACAGAAAATGACTAACACACAAAAGCCCTCCCTCATCTCACGCTCTGCTTTGGGAGAAAATTCCAGGCTCAGGCAGTACCTGGGAATTTTGGTTAATGAAAATGTTACAGGGTTGCCCTCTTTAGATACTGGACTTTTGGTTCTACTGCCCAAATAACATTCTGTGAGGATAAACACCACCAAAAAGTTCTCAATTTCTCCACAACTTCTTAGTATTTTTGTTTGCACCCAAACCCAGCCAAGTGACTGAAGCAAATCATTTCTGTAGTTGTTGGTTCATTTCCTCAAAATATAGGATTTGGGGGTTACACCTGAGAAGCACACAAGGTATCTTGTCTGTGATCAAAATCAAATCAAAACACCTCCTGTGGAGGCATAGCAGGCATTTTATTCCTGACAATATTTCTCCCATCCGAATTCAATTTCAGTAAATGAAATTCAAGTAGATATAGATGCAAGAATGGAGAACTAAGAATAACCTAACTCGTGGTTCCTCAATAAAAAAAAATTAAAGGACTTCCCTGGTGGCACAGTGGTTAAGAATTCGCCTGCCAATGCAGGGGACATGGGTTCGAGCCCTGGTCCAGGAAGATTCCACATGCCGAGGAGCAACTAAGCTCATGTGCCACAACTACTGAGCCTGCACTCTAGAGTCCACGAGCTACAACTACTGAGCCCGCGTGCCTAGAGCCCATGCTCCACAACAAGAGAAGCCACCGCAATGAGAAGTCCACGCACTACAACGAAGAGTAGCCCCCACTCGCCGCAACTAGAGAATGTCCTTGCACAGCAACGAAGACCCAACGTAGCCATAATTAATTAATTAATTAATTAATTATTTAAAAACTAAGAAAAAACATATTATCAATAGAAAAGTGAGAAGAAATCCATTAAACTCTAACACATATTCTGAGTCAAATCAAGCTTTTCTGCTGGCGGGATAAAACAAGGTAAATGAGTATTTCTCAATGATCAATCACTATCACTTCTGCAGCACTTTGCATGTATCATCTTAATTCCTTAGAACATCCCCAGGGAGTTACATTTACTCTTGTCACCCCCATTTTATGGTTGGAGAAACTGAGGTTCAGAAAGATTAAGTCGCTCGACCAAGGTCACACAACTAGCAATTTGCAGAGCTGAGGTTCAGACAGGCTCACAACCCCCCTTTATGGTGTCCACTTTCAACCTCTGTTTCATTACTCCGGCTCCCCCTCTACCAGGAATTCCCTTACTCACCACCACCCCCACCTCCACCTTTGGACATTCTGCCCGTTCTTCCAGACCTAGATCCTACCTCACCCCCTAGAGCCTTCCCAAGCCACACGCTGGATGGCACTGCTCCCTCCACTGAATTTCCACTGTTACTTCCTATATATACCATGTAAATCAAACATGTATATCAAACATGTAATGAGCACTTACTGTGTACCAGGCCCTGCGTTAAGCATTTTACATCATTATCTCTACACCAAATCTTATCTCAAGTTACTATCATTTCCCCTATTTCATAGCAGAGGAAAACAAGGTACAGTGAAGTTAAGTAAGTTGGGGTCACTCTCTCACTCCCTCCCGATTCCAGGCTAGAGAAAGGAGTTTCCAAAATGACTGAGGAAGCCTATGTGGCTGGCCAGGGGTGCTGGAGCCCAGTGAGCTTTCAGATCAGCCCTGTTATCCAAAGCTCCTCCCTGCCCACTTGGCACTGCAGCTTTCCCCCCCCGCCCCCGGGTCTTCCTCCCATGACACCAAGCCTCAGTCGTCACCCAACAGATATATATTCAGTGCTGCTCTGTTCCAGGCACTGTTTCAGATGCCCAGAAGCTTATTTCTTTTTCTGCTTCCTGTTGAGAGGCAGACATGGTAGATAGGTATAAAAGCGTGTAGAGAGAAAACAAGACATATCACTAGCTGATATGTTCTTTTCACGTAAGAAAAATTATTCAGAACTTAATACGGAACATCTATTTCAACAACTGTTTAGGACCCAGGCATTTTACAATTTCATAAAACTGTTAAGGTACAATAAATCATTTTCCGTCCAGTAGAGACAGTAACCCCAAAGTTTCATATTTTATTCCCCTGTAGTACAAAACCAATTTTCATCTAATTTTGCAATCTTATCTTAGCAATTCTTTGTTCCCTGATGAACTGACTGTACAATCCCACTTTCTCATATTCCTCTTTTGAACTAGCCTAGTCATGAATGAGTTAAATATAATGATGGTACATGCGTCATAGCTGTATGAGAATTATGTTTTTAACATTTTTAGAGTTATACTTTGATAATTATATTCAGAGGATTGAAACAGTATATATGCTCACGAGTGAATGAGTGGCTCCTCTAGAACTGGGTAATCAAGGAAGGCCTCTCAGAGGAGGTATGTACATGAGCCGAAGGACTAAAAGGAGTTGGACACAAAAATGAGGGGAGGTCATTCCAGGTGGAGGAAACATCTGAGAAAAGACCAAAGGAGGAAAAGGAGTTGGCTTATTGTGCAGGGGTGGAGCTGTGGGCTCCTGATTTCTAGCGTTTGCCAATTTCCCTGGTGTAAATACTCCTACCTCTTTGAGCAGCAGGAGTACACGAGAACACACAGTTGGGAAACAACACACACGAGCCAGTTCCAGCATACCCCTCAGCTGTTCCAGAAAAAGGAATAAGGCCAGAAGAGCAGGGGAGACAACGGAGGTTTAGGAGATGAGGCCGAAGAGACAGGCAGGGAACAGATCTAGGAAGGAGATCTTGGAAGTTTAGATTGTATTGCAATTATGATGGGAAGCCACTTGGGGGATTTTTAAATACAAGAGTGACACTGCCTCTTCTTTTCTACCTACTTGATGTTTTTCTTGAGAGGAGGGGGAGGGAAATAAGGAAGAACATAAATTCCTCTCCTAACTTTATGCATTAGCAATGAACTTGCCTGAGTGTCTCACCTCCTACCTCCTAGGCTTAGCAACAAATGTCAAGCTGCATCATTTTCTCCATTTTCTCTCAGTAGCAAGCACTCAATTTTTTTTTTTTTAAAGAAAGTAAGTTCATTCTTTTAAGACTATACAGAAAAGGAACTGTTGAGTAAAATTGTTTAAAAATGTGTTGCGCGGGCTTCCCTGGTGGCTCAGTGGTTGAGAATCTGCCTGC
This sequence comes from Balaenoptera acutorostrata, assembly GCF_949987535.1. NCBI lineage: Eukaryota > Metazoa > Chordata > Mammalia > Artiodactyla > Balaenopteridae > Balaenoptera > Balaenoptera acutorostrata. Next base: position 37,792,511 of record NC_080082.1, on the reverse strand, counting down.
CAATGCAGTGGACACGGGTTCGAGCCCTGGTCTGGGAAGATCCCACATGCCACGGAGCAACTGGGCCCGTGAGCCACAACTACTGAGCCTGCGCGTCTGGAGCCTGTGCTCCATAACAAGAGAGGCCGCGATAGTGAGAGGCCCGCGCATCGCGATGAAGAGTGGCCCCCATTCGCCGCAACTAGAGAAAGCCCTCGCACAGAAACGAAGACACAACACAGCCAAAAATAAATTAATTAATTAAAAAGAAAAGAATGTGTTGTGCTGTTTCGAACTGTTAAAGATGGTCACAAAGGTAACTTAAGGCCCTTTAAAGAGCAATTGCTATCTACAACAGCTGGTTGACTGCCCAGCTATTGGAGCTGCTGGACGAGAAGGACAGCTACCCTCGTGCACTAACTGACCTGCTGCCCAGAGAGGTGTCCAGGGGATCCCAGTCCCAGAGCTGGGGACACATGTTGGCAAAGTGGGACCTGTTGCAAAAGCTACTGGGGACCCCTTTCGCCCCAGTGGTTCGTCACATTTGACCTGGTGGATATTGGCTCAGAGACTGAGGCTCAGGAGCGGTCATGTCGTCTCTATTGAGTTTTACTCTAAACTGGGACCTACAGCTGCAGCCATAGAAAATTCTCTTTTCTGGGCTGCCCTGCACTTCCTTCCCTGGACTATGAGCTCCTCACGTATTATTCACTTCTGTATCTTCCACAGTGACCACTGGGTATATGGTAAATAATAGGTGTTCATTAAACACCCATTCACTAGCAAGCAAATTTCACTAGATAGTCCCTATATGGCCAGTACTAGATTAATTCTCAAGGACTCATAGAGAAACAAGATACCACACCATTATCAAATGAATAGAATCAGAGCAAAAGAAACAGAGACAGAGAGAGAAAGGGAAGAGTTATACTCTGTGAGTTCTCCAAAAGACTGACATGATTAGCAGTTTCACAAAAAGACAAACAGAAAAGGGAGCCGAAGATAGATATATAGAAAGAGAGAGTACTAAAATATGAGTTAATTAAAAGGTTATGGACATGGTAAAGGAATATAATGGCTGTTATGAAATTTTTCCAGGATAACATCATCTTAGCTGTGCTTAAGTGTAGAAGCTCAACAGCCTAAATCATGGACAGGAGCAATCCCAGAATGACTTTCTGGTGAGCTTCTTGGCCTTGCTTGCACAGCTTGGGCAGCATCAGAGTGGCCATCAACCTGTACAGAATCTGAGAACCCCAAATGCCATCATGCTCCATGTGATACAGAGTAGCGGTATATGGGATGAGGCACTAAATGGAGTCCTGGTCCAACTCTATCTCACAGTGGGTCCATGTGGTGGTCATTGCCCTCATTCCTGAATTTATCATTAGCCAGACTAGGGAACCACTGGCTGCACACAGCACAAACCGTAGCTTACACCATGCATTGGCTCTTGACTTATGGAATAAAAGCTATTCTACTAGGAAAGACCAAGAAGAAGATCCTGAAATTGCCCCTCATCCCGCAATTCTTGACTGAAGAATAAATAAAAAACAACATATCACATCCTGAAGAGCAGGGTGGAAAGTAGTGTCACTCTCAGAGATTTAAAGGACACAGAAGTCATGGTCTCCACTTAACTCGCAAGTCTGGCTCGTACAAAAACAAAATGGGTCACAGCAGATGACGGTAAACAACTACAAATTTAACCAAGTAGTAGCCCTAGTTATAACTATGCTGGATGTGGTATCTTTACTAGAACATGTTAACACATAACATATGTAGAACATAGTTATTGTTTTGGCAAATGAGCATAAAGATGATCATAAGATCCTGGTTGGTTAAGGGCTTGGAAGGAGAAAGATTGGAAGAACAGGGGAAGAGATATATGTATAGACATATGAGAGTGACCATAGAGTATGAGGATCTTAGTAAGCTAACACCCAGAAAGCATTCACTGCAGAAGAGACCAAAAAAACCAAGTGGACAGGATGACTGAGCCAGTAGATGTCAGCCAGCCTCTGGCCTTGCCCACCCTGGTCTTTGTGCAATGGGCTCATGATTGGAATAGTAGTGGAAGAACTGTGGTGGCAGAAGTAGAGGCTACACTTGACCCAACAACATGGGCTCCTTCTCCCCAAGGTTGGTATAGCTGCAACCACTGTGGATATCTAACTGGCAGCTATAGAAACTAACACTAACCAGTCACTTGGAGGTAAGTTGATTACATTGAACCTCTTCTACCTGAGAAGGGGCAACATTCATCTTGACTAGAAATAACATATATTAGGGATATTGGCTTGCCTTTCCTGTCCACAGAGCCTCAGCCAGTACTGCAATCTAAGTGCTTCTAGAGCATCTGATCTCCTGACACGGGATTCCATATAATGTCACCTCACCCCAAAGGATCCACTGTATAGCAAATATGGTCCAGCAGTGGGCACATGACTATGGCATCCAAGTGTCCCACCACTTGCCACACCACTCAGGAGCTGCTGGGTGATAGAGCAATGGAATGGCTTCTTAAAGGTACAGCTGAGGAATCAGCTTAGTGATGACACTCTGCAAAGAGAATGTCATCCTTTAAAGTGTGGTGTACTTTAAACCCATGGCCATTCTATGGTGCTATGTCCCCAGAGGTAGGATACATGGGTCAGGAAAATGGAAGTAAGAGTGGCCTTGTTCAACATCACTTGGGTGTTTGTGCTTCCTTCCATGCAGCTTAAGCTCATGGGTGTAGAAGTTCTGTTTCCTATAGGGGAAATGCTTCCACCAAGGAGACACAGTCGGAGTCCCACTAAACTTAAAGCTACTGCTACCACCTGGTTACTTTGGGCTCCTCTTGCCAGAAACCACCCACCACAGAAGCAGTTACTATGATGGCAAGGGTGATGGCCCTGCCCACCATGAGACAGGACTCCTGCTACATAATCCTGGCAGGGAGGAATATCTTTGGCAACCAGATGATAGACTTGGCTATCTCTTGTTATTCTCATATCCAGTTTTAACAGTAAATGTGCAAGTACAGCAACCATGGTCTGTTAAAGACACGGAAACCACGTCTCAGACTTCGAAGGGATGAGGTACTTGGTTACCTCCCTCCCAGTCCTCATCAGGCAAGCCATTTCAACCAGTAGAAATGCTAGTGTCACCAAGAGATAGGGGAATTCCGAAAGTGTGGTGGAAGAGGTAGATGCTGAGTGTTGCTCATGATCTCAGCAATCCAACAGGGGACACTATAGTTTGTCTCACTCGACCCCTCTTGTGAATCTCCCCAGAAATGATGGCCAACAAGAATCCTGGAGAAGCTATGCCCCAACGGAGAAAACTTTAAAAGATACATATTCTGGTGATTCCAGTATCCAAGGACTGAGATCAAAATCTCAAAAACTTTTATAAAAATAAAAATACAGCTTACCTTAAAAGGAATAAAAATCTGACTACCATCAAACTGCTCATTAACAATATGGGATGCTGAAAATCCTGACACGACTCCCTTAAAATTTTTAGCGGAAATTTTTTAAGCCTAGAATTCTATATCTAATATCAAGTGTAAGGTTAAAAATTATACGTATTAAGATTCATATAATTCATCACCAGTGTATCATCTCTGAAAAAACATTACTTGAGGGTGTGCTATAATAAAGTTAATCAAGAAATATGGACACTGGGTATACAAGAAACAGTGTTGTTCCGTCAAGTTACTATTGCTTCATGACAAGGGACGCAAATTTAGAGGTGGAAAGCAACCATTTTACTATGCTCAGAGATTCTGTGGATCAGGAATTTGGATAGGGCACAGTAAACATTGTTAACCTCTGTTCCTCAATGTCTGGGGCCTCAGATGAAGACTCAAAGGCTGAAGGTGATTCAGTGGGTAAGGGCTGGAAGCATCTGGAGCCATCTTCCCTCAGATGTCTGGCGGTTGATACTAACTATGGGCTGGGACCTCAGTAGGGCCATCAGCCAAAACTTACAGACTCTCCATGTGGTCTCTCCACATGGGCTAGTTTGGTTCCAAGAGTGAACCTCTCCAGACAACATGGCAGAAGGGCAATGCCTTTTTATGCTCTGAGCTGAGAAGTCACATCGTATCACTTCCACTGTGCTCTATTGGTCAAGGTATTCACAAAGGGACACCCAGGTTCAGGGAGAGGATGTGGGTCTAACTGTAAGAAGAGTATGGTGGATGGGAGACTCTGTGGTGGCATCTTTGAAAATTCAATCTGCCACAGCAGTGAGCAAGGAAATTAGTAACATTCCTTGTTAAGTCTAAGTAGCTGTCCGTGATGAAACTGTGAGGCATAATGCAATTAAGAAGAATGGAAAATTTTAAAGCATGGGCATAATGTAGAAAAAAGTGGATAAAATACAGACTAAAATTCCAGATGATTTCAAAATACTGTGGGTATTAGGATTGAAGGAGGGAGGGGGAGTATACAGTGTGCTAAAGGTCTTGTTCATTGAAGGTGGCTAAAGGTAGAGATTAATTCTGGACATTAGAATAAAACTATGTTCACATGTATTAGTTAAATGTATAAAACTCTTGTATAATACTATGTCATTTAAAAAAAAACTTTAATACCAACCATTAAAAGGTTAGAAATAAGATGTAATTTCCAACTACTAAAATAATTAAAGTAACAAAAAACAATAAAACAAATAACAGGAAGGTATTTTAAGTAAAATAAGATAGTAATCATTAATCACAATAAGTGTGAATTTAATTTCCATTTTAAGGAGAGCTTTCTGAATTGGAATATTTTAAATCTATTTCTATGTTACTTACCAAAAAAAAAAAAAAAAGCACACCTAAATTTTAAAAATAGAGAGAAAAAGAGAAAAAAGTTGAAAATTAAAGAATATATAGAGATATACCTGGAAAACTCTAACAAAAAGAAAACAGAAATGACAATACTAAAAACAGTCAAAATAGAATTCAAGGTGAAAAGTGTCAAATGGGAAGGAGATATTTTATATTAAAAAAATTACACTCCCCACAGAAAATATAATAGTCATAAACCTTATGACCAGAGAAGCATAAACTTTGATATTTATAAAGCTAAAACTCTTGGAAATATGAGATAAATTGACAAGCCACTGTCTTGGTGAGAGATTTTAAAACTTCTCTAAGAGATTAGAATACCAAGTAGACCCCAAAAATAAGATTAAGTTGTGGAGGATTTTAATAAGACAATTACTTAAATATCTCTCTTATGCTTTTCATATGAACTGTCTGTGTCTAATTCAATTAAATGTATGGTTGTATTGCTAACATGAATTGCACCCAGTAAACAGACTGTATATTTTTTTCATATACTTGTGGAACATTTTTTTCAACTGGCCTTTTATTAGACCAAAGAAATAAACCACGAGCTTCCCAAAGGCAAAAATGATACAGGCCACATTCACTGAAAGGATTCAATAAAACTAGATATCATAAACACTTCATTTGGAAATAAATCTTGGTTTAAAGTGAGTATGAAAACTGACATTAGAAATAATTAGAAATAAATGACAGTGAGAGTACTAAAGATAAAAGTCTGTAGGATATGGCCAAAGGCATATTCAAGGACAGTTTTGGTTATGATTGCATTTATTAGCATACAAGAAAGACCAAAAATAGAGTACGGATTCAACTCAAGATGGAACAAGCAAAAAAAAAAAAAGCTAAAGAAAAACAAAGTATCAGCATGTATGATATTGAAAGCTGTAGGATTACATGAGATGACATAAAGCAATTGTGTAGACAGAGCCCAGGACAAAGCTGCAATAATTTGAGTCCTGGAAAAAGTAGAAGATCCAGTGAAAGAGACTGAAAGAGATGGCCGGGGGGTATGAGGAGAATCAGATGAGAATGGTGTCAAGGGAACATCACTTTTCACGAATAAATGAGTGGCCTATTGTTGACAGCTGCTGAGAGATCAAGTAAGACCACGTCTGAAGTGTGTGCATTGCCGGCAGCAGCATGGAAGTAATCGGGGCCATCAACATGCACAGTGTTGCAGAGAGAAGCCAGATTGAAGAGTAGGGGTGGGGATGGGAGAGTGTGCTCATCACGGAGGGGTATCACATTTTTAAAGAAGGAAAATCTCTCCCATAGAAGAACATGATGCAGTTGGAGTGTCTCACAGTGGCTGGCTTATCACAGGTCTTGCTGACGCTTTCTTGTTGCTCAGTCCTCACCTTTCATTTGTTGACTAGAAATGCTGTGGCTGTTTCTCTTTTTTAAAGCGGATCTGGGCTACCAGCACAGCTTCTTTAACATTATTTCTGTTAAAAAAACAGACATGACTTATTCTCTTTGAATGAAAGTCCTTTCCTAGAAAGGGAGGCAGCCAACATTGTGGTTAAGTCCCAGTTTCCCATGTCAGGTGGTCATAGTTAAATCTAGTTCCACCTCCTCTGAGCTGTGTGGCCAAAGGGGATTTTCATAAATTCTCAAGCCTCAGTTTCTTTATCATTAATCATTAATTAGACTAGTACCTGCCTCATCAGTGCACGTAATAAGAGCATGGAACCTATATTAACACTACTTAAGTTCAAGAATTTCCCTGTCTTTTTATTTCAGAGGCGGTTCCTTCAACCATAAAATAAGAGCTCACACCGCTTGGTGGAATGTGGATCTCTCAGTGTGGAGGAAGGGGCTGACATAGCCAGGTCAGTCATGGGGCTTGATGATGCCAGGACTGCTTTGCCTGCAAAGTACAGAGACACTTCCATTGGCAGCTCCCAGCTGCCTGTAGTGCAAGTATCTCCCCCTTCCTTGGCTTTTACTCTTCCCCAGGAATCCCAGAAGATCCAACTTTAGGCTCCCTTAGCCTAATGAGAAGGAGACATTCTGACTTTTTAGGTTATTTTCTCTCCCCAGCACCCAGCACATGGTAAAAAACCATGATTGCTGCTTAAATGAATGATCTCACCAGAGGAAGAGGGCCCAGCATGTACATCTTTGCACTGCCTGCCAGGCCCGGCGTCATCATGATTAACACAGCAATACCCAGCCGGGAGCCAAGCCTCTAGCCTACCACACACCCTGACTGGGTGACTTATGACTTTATATTTTTAAATTGGCCTCTCCAGCACTGTCTGATAAATCAACACACAAGTCGTTAAATGGTTCATTATCCCAGTAATATGATTCATTCTTTGTGCCAAGAAATTCAAGAGATGTCAGGAAACTTAGAAATATCCCATTTGAAGCCATGAGTGCCCATCCACATAACAGATTAAGTGGATGAGAGAGACCAGTTGGACACAGAGGTCAAAGAGAAGGCTCACCAGGTGGTGGTCTTCCCTCCAGCAGTCCTTGACCTCCTGTTGGAAAATGTAAGTCAGATTCTTACTAGGCAGACTCCGTGTCTCACATACTTTTCTCTCTCATATGCTCAGAAAGCAATCAGGCTGATAGCAGGAGTCTGGTATAGAACTAGCAGTGAAACACACTCAGCTAGATCACTTCTGTAGAAAGAGTATCAAGTCCAGGTGCTATAGTAGAAGGGGCAGTCCCAGTTTTGCCACTGGGTATGAAATTCTGGGTATACCACATGAAATCACAACACTTTGGTTTTATCATTTGTCATACAAGCAAGTGATTCTCCATACTTTCCAACTTCTTTCTAGTTCTAAAATTCTATGATCCTAGCATGTTGGGGGAGAAGAGAGGAAGGAAGAGTTCAGAGCTAGGTTAGAGTTAAGGTTTAAATACATCTGGTGTGTAGAATTAGACAAGAGACCCCTCCCCCCAAAATCTACATCCACCATTTTGCATGAAGGCCGGGGTCTCCTCTGCCTAGTTTTTGCTGATTGCATCAGTGATGACTCTTTTCGTGGAAAGAAACCAAAAATCTAAATAAAACTGGCTTAAGCAATAAGGACATTTATTTGTTCTGGATGTCTGTTTTGGCTCTATTGTAACACCAGGTACTAGAACAAAAACTCTGCACTTGTGTAACTTAATTCTATTTAGGGAAATAGATAATAAACAAAAAGTTATGTAAACATATAATACAATGTCAGATAGTGATAAGGGCCATGAAGACAAACACAACAGGGTAAGTGGACAGAGAGATGCTCTTTCAGGCAAGATGGTGACGAAGTCTCATTAAGGAAACTAATAGCTGAGATAATTTTGGTAAAGAAGAGCGTAACAGGAAGACTATGAGAGCATCAAAGAAGATCACCTCTCAGGAAGCATCACTATGAACTGGATGGCAGTGTGGTTAAGCAGACTGGGGAGAACTTGAGTAAGGCTTCTGTGAAGGGTAGAAGGAAGGTCCAGCATGGCCTGCCCCATGGAGGACCAGAAAAGTTAGCTGATAGTTGGTTGGGAAACTTCAGAGGACAGCAAAGATAGGGCTAAATGTCCCTGTTGCCAAGAGCCCAGCATCTGCCAAGGAGTCACAAATTCCTAAACTTCCATGGCCCCCATCTGCTCAGCTCCCTCTTCTCTTGTACCCTCCCTTATAAATTTCAGGCACTCCAATAGTCCAGAACTCTGATCTCTGTATCCTCAGCTAAGATCACTGCTTTTCCTTGGGCTCCACCTTGCTGTATTGCAGCAAGAAAGGCCCTGAGGAAGAAAGCTGGGGCACTCTTTGTGCACAGCTTCTGTGTTTCCCTTCTCTCAAGGATCACAGTTCTGTGTTACCAAATGCAAGTTTGTGTGCTTAATGCACAATGGGTCCAAACAAACTGAAACGTCTGAGTTTGGAGCAGAGAAAGGTTTTTTGCAGGGCCGAGAAAGGAGAACAGGTGGCTCGTGGTCAGAAAGACGCTGACCACCATGAAGGGTTTTGGCAAAGCATTTTTAAAGGCAAGGTCGGGGAGGGGTATCCCAGGGTAAGTGATCAGCTCGTGCACAATTCTCTGATTTGTTGAAGGTGATCAATCCTTAGGCACCAGAAGGTCTGGGAGCTATGTGCTCATGATTATCAAGTAGTTAATTTCTTCCATTTGGTGCTGGTTTTAGCATCTGAAAAACTCAGGAAATATGCATCAGATACTATTATCTGGGTACTTTGGAGAGGAGCTAAAGCAGAGGATATGAGGGAGGGGTCTGTCCCAGGAACGCCCCATAGGGTCCTGCTTGGTTACATCTGTACTCTGTGTTGTTCAGTGCCTGAAAGCAGTTGCTCCAAATGTTTTGTCCAATTTTATAGTAGTTTTTGGTGGGAGGGCAAGTTTAGTACTAGTTATTCTGTCATAGCCAAAAACAGAGGTCTCTTGGGTGCCTTTTTAAGACCTTGTCCCTTATTGGCAGCTGCCTATCCTGGTTAGATGTCCAGCAACATGAAGAGCAGCCCAGTTTCATGTCTTCTAACCAAACTTAGGGAAAAGATAGGGTTTGATTTGAGTTTCATATTAAAAGCAACATTTTGTATTTAAAGCTCCAGTAAAAACACAACTAATGAAAGCTGTGAAAAATATAATTGTAAAACCCTCTGAATTAAAACATTTAATACACCAAGACCACCAATGCGATACTGGGTGTATTAGTCAATATCCTCTAGAGAAACAGAACACATTGTGTGTGTGTGTGTGTGTGTGTGTGTCACCTAGTCGAAGCTCATACTGCTCACCACATGACAGGCCAATAAATCAAGAGACAAGGTGTTGGGGCAAGGAATAGTGACTTTATTCAGAAAGCCAGCAAACCAAGAAGATCGTGGACTAGTGTCCCAAAGAACCATCTTACAGTTAGAATCCAGACTTCTTTTGTACTAAGAGGGGAGGAAGCATGGCTGGTTGTCACAAACTTCTTGGTTTGTTCACTTTTGTTCTTGCACCTGTCCACGTAGGTCAGGTCACCATGTTCCTGTAAACCTCCAACATGACAAATGATATTCTCTGTTCCACAACTTTTTGGTCTGTATATGAATGAAGAGTGTTATAACTTTAAGGTCAAGCCTGGGAGGCAGAGCCTTGAGAATAGGCTGTCATGTGTATTTCAGGTTTGTTCTTCTTTGTTACATATATAGAAAAAGAAAGAGAGAGGCATAAGGAATTGGTTCACACAATTATGGAGACTGAGAAGTCCCACGATTTGCAATCTGCAAGGAGGAGACCCAAACCCAGGAAAGCTAGCAGTGTAATTCAGTCTGAGTACAAAGCCATAAGAACCAGGGGAGCCAATGATGTAGATTCCAGTCCAGGTCTGAAGGCCTGAGAACTAGGAGTGCTGAGGTCAGGAAGAGATCAATGTCCCAGCTCAGCACTCAGGCAGGAAGAACTGAATTCTTCCTTCCTCTGCCATTTTGTTCTGTTTAGGCTTTCAGTGGTTGGGTGATGCCCACCCACAGTGGGAAGGACAAGCTACTTTACTAAGTCTGCCAATTCAAATGATAATTTCATTTGGAAACACTCTCACAGACACACTCAGAATATATAATGTTTAGCCAAATATCTGGGCACTCTGTGATCCAGTCAAATTGACACTTAAAATTAACCATCATGTTTAGTTAAATCATTTTTATGTAAAATTTGGAATAAATTTTATCATCTCATCTATGTCTAATTTAAGAGTATCTTTATCCCAGGAATATAAAAGGGCTCAACTCAGAAAATCTATTAAAATAACTCACTACATTAACAAATAAGAAAATTATATCGTTATCTCAATAGGTTAAAAAGAAAGCATCCAATAGAATTCAGCCTATACACATGATAAAACATCTCTTAACAATGAGCAAACTAGGAATAATGCCTTGATTAAAGTATTTACTTTAAAAGCTACGGTACCATCATACTTAATGATGAAAGTTTTAAAGCATTTTTAATAAAGTCATGTTTAACATAAGGTGTCAAGTGTCTCTGCTTTTATTCAATATTTCATTCATAAATATTTTTCTCTCTGGTATCTCCTGGCCTAATCTCAAGGCAACCTGAAATCTAGAAGTAGAAATAGGATGGACAGAAAAAGCACCAAGAAAAGCCCCTGGTTCAGGCTCAAAGGAAGGAAAGGTGTCTCCTAGTACGAAGGCATTTGCAGCCAGGACTCTCAGGAGCTTGAAACTCTGAGAGAGAAGAGCCTTCCTATACAAGCAGAAGAGGTGTATTCCCAAGAAGGTGGTGCATATCCCTCTTATTTTTTTTCCCTCTCTCTCCCCAACTGGTTGACCTTAGTCAGGGACATAGTTTCAGAAAGTGAGTGTGAAAGCAAGGTAAATAAAACTCTAGATTTCTGGCTGGAGGAGTAAACAGGAGTGTCCCAGGGAACTAAAAGGTACCAGAGAGATTGCGGAGTGGGAGGAGCTTGGGAAACTGTCATTAAGTTGTTTATGAACTCCTGGGATCATAAGCTATGCATGCATGATTCTGATTCTAAACAGCCCACCAAGACTAACAGAGAACACTCCCCATATCCCAGACTGCCACTGGGTGGCACACATGTGGGACAAATCCTAATAAGACTACAAAAGCTTTGGAACTAATACTGAAACCACATCCCATAGAAGGCTACTCAGAATTTATAGCCAAAACCCAATCAGGTTGATTGCCTGCTAAAACCAAAAGATCAGTGTCCTCCATAACGTATAAACAAGACCATTGTTGTATAACACGGTATTCAAAATGTCCAGGATACAATATAAAATTATATGGCATATGAAGAACCAGGGAAATCTCAAATCACATAGGAAAAGGCAATAAACAGATGCCAACAGTGAGATGTTGGAACTCACTCAACAATGAAATGTTCCAACACAGAAGTTAAATTTATCTGACAAAGACTTTGATAATGATCACACTAGTAAGGGCAAATACTCTTAAAAAGATACAAAAGTCTCAACCAAAAATAAAAGAAAACATGTATAGTAATATATAAGAAACACAAAAGAACCAAATAGAAATTTTAGAACTAATATATATATGAAATTTTAAAACTCATTGGATATGTTCAAAAGCATAATGGAGATGACAGAGAAAAGAATCTGTGAATTTGAAGCTAGATCAATAGAATCTAGTTTGAACAACAGAGAAAAAAATATTGATTTTAAAAACTCACAGACTCTAAGGAACATGAGGGACAAAAATAAAAGGTCTAGGATTTGTAATCTAAGTCTTAGAAGAAGAGGATATAGCATTCAGTGCAGAAAAAAATATTTAAAGAAATAATGAATAGAAATTCCCCCAACTGGCAAAAAACAAAACCCATAAACCTGCAGATTCAGGAAGCTGAGAGAATCCCAAACAGTGAAAATTCAAACTGATGCACACACACACACGCACACGCGCGCACACACACACACACACACACACACACACACACACGTCACAATTAAACTTTGAAAACTAGAGACAAAGAGAAAATATTTAAAGCAGTCAGAGAAAAATGATGCATCACTTAAAAAGGGAAAACAATACAAACAACAGTGAATTTCTCATCTCATCTCATGAAGGCTGAAATAAGAGAACTGTTAACCATCAATTCTATATCCAGGAAAAATACCCTTCAGAAATGAAGATGAATGTGAAAAGATGCTCAGCAGTGTTAGTCATTAAGGAAATGCAAATGAAAACCACAGTGAGATACCAACTCACACCCACTAGGCTGGCTATAATAAAAAAGGCAATAACAAATGTTGGTGAATGTGGAGAATTTGATCACTCAAACATTGCTTTGAAGGAATGTAAAATGTTGCAGCCACTTTGGAAAACAGTTTGGCAGTTCCTCAAAATGTTACACATAGAGTTGCCATATGACCCAGTAATTCCACTCCTACATATATACCCAAGAGAATTGAAAACATATGTTCACATAAAAACCTGTACATGAATATTCACAGCAGCATTATTCATAATAGACAAAAAGTAGAAACAATCCAACTGTCCATCAGTTGATAAATGGATCAAAACAAAATGTGTTACATCTGTACAATAAAATATTATTCAGCCATAAAAAGGAATTAAATACTGATACATGCTACAATATAGATGAACATAAAAGACATTTTGCGAAGTGAAAGAAGCCAGACAGAAAAGGCTACATGGTCTATGATTTCATTTATATGAGCTATTCAGAATAGGCAAGTTGATAGAGACAGAAAGTAGCTTACTAGTTGCCACAGGCTAGGGGAAGAGCAGGGTGGGGAGTGACTGCTAATGTGTACAGGGCTTATTCTGGGCAATAAAACTGTTCTAGAATCAGATAGTGGTGGTGGTTGCACGACTTTGTAAAACACACTAAAAATCACCAAATTTTTTAAAAGGTGAATTTTGTGATATGTGAATTATATCTCAAAAAAGGGTGAAATAAAGACATTCTCAGTTGAGGAAGACTAAGAGAATTCATTGCCAGCAGATCTACTCTAAGAGAATTGCTAAAGTAAGTTCATCAGACATAAAGAAAATGTTACCAGAAAGAAATTTCAAAGAGCATAAAGAAGAGCAACAGAAATTGAAAATATCTGAAGAAATAGGGTAACATATTCTCCTCTTGAGTTCTCTAAAATAAGTTTTATGGTTGAAGATAAAACAACATTTTGTAATGGAGTTTTCAAAGAGTGTAGAAACACAAGAAACATAAGAAAACTACAACATAAAAAACATGAAGAGACCTATACAGTAGTAAGATTTATACATTCCAAATGAAGTGCTAAAATATTGAGTCTACATCGATTGTGAAAAATTAAATGTATATTGTAATCCCTAGAGCTACCACATTAAAAAAAAACCATACAAGATATAGTCAAAAACACAATATAAAAAATAGAATAAAAATTGTTTAAATAACCAAAAAGAAGACAGGAAAGGGGAAACACAGGGATGATAAACAGAGGGAACAAACAAAAAACAAGAATAAAATGATAGACCTAAATTCAAACATATCAATAGTTACATTAAAGGTTAATGATCTAAGCATACCAAATAAAAGACAGAGATTGTCAGGATGCATTTTTTAAAAAAATATAATCCAATTATATGTTATCTATAAGGATCTTCCTTCAAGCATAATGATATCATCAGTAAGTTAAAAGTTAAATAATGGGTGACTTCCCTGGTGGCGCAGTGGTTAAGAATCCGCCTACCAATGCAGGGGACATGGGTTTGAGCCCTGGTCTGGGAAGATCCCACATGCCATGGAGCAACGAATCCCATGCTCCACAACTACTGAGCCTATGTGCCACAACTACTGAAGTCCATGCACCTAGAGCCCATGCTCTGCAACAAAGAGAAGCCCCCACTCGCCACAACTAGAGAAAGCCCACACGCAGCAATGAAGACCCAACACAGCCAAAAATAAATAAAATTTAAAAGTTAAATGATGGAAAAAGATATACAGAGCAAACACTAATCAAAAGAAAGCTGGAGTGAGTATATTAATATCAAACAGAGTAGAATTCAGATCAAAGTAAATCACCAAGTCTTTATATAATGATAGAAGGACATTATAAAATGATAAAAGGGTCAATTTACCAAGAAGACATAAATATCCAAATGTGCATGAACCTAACAGCAGAGCTACAAAATACCTGAACTGAAAAATCATTTTTTGACAGATTGAATGTTTTCAAAATTTAAAAAAATTTTAAGTCTGTAAAGGATACTATTAAGAGAATAGGAAAAAAGGCTAAGTAGTGGGGGAAATATTTGCCAGTTACATATTCAACGAAGAACATATACCCAGAATATATGAAGAAATCTCAAAATTCATCAATAAGAAAACAACTCTATTTAAAAATTGGTGAAGACCTGAACAAACAGCATGCCAAAGAGGATTTAAGGAAGGCAAACAAGTACGTGAAAAGATGTTCAACGTCATTAGCCATTAGGGAAATGCAAGTCAAAACCATGATGAGGTACCACTGCAAACCTATTACAATAGTTAAATAAAAAATAATAACAACACCAAGTAATGCAAAGATATAGAGCAATCAGTACATTTAAATATTGCTTGTGGAAATGCAAAATGGTACAGCTACTCTGGAAAAGAGTCTGTCAGTTTCTTGTTGAGCTAAACATACATTTATCATATGACTCATCAATTCTATGGCTAGGTATTTACTCTAGAAAAATGGAAGTTTATGTTCATACAAAAATCTGTATACAAATGTTTATAGAAGCTCTAGTCATAATTGCTAACTGGAAACAACCCAAATATCCTTCAATGGATGAATTGTTATATAAATGAGCCAAAGATGGCCTCTGTATTTTGTCCCCTAGGTCAGGGGTCCCCAACCCCCGGGCCACGGACTGCTACTGGTCCATGGCTTGTTAGGAACTGGGCCACACAACAGGAGGTGAGCAGTGGGCGGGCGAGAGAGCAAAGCTTCATCTGTATTTACAGCCGCTCCCCATCACTCGCATTACTGCCTGAGCTCCACCTCCTGTCAAATCAGCGGCACATTAGATTCTCACAGGAGCGCAAACACATACTGTGAACTCTGCATGCATGCAAGGGATCTAGGTTGCACGCTGCTTGTGAGAATCTAGATGCTAGCACTGGGGAGCGGCTGTAAATACAGATTATCATTAGCAGAGAGGTTTGACTGAACAAAGATCATAATAAATCAATTGCTTGCAGACTCATACCAAAACCCTATCAGTGAGTGGCAAGTGAAAACAAGCTCAGGGCTCCCACTGATTCTGCATTATGGTGAGTTGTACAATTATTTCATTATATATTACAATGTAATAATAATGGAAAAAAAGTGCAAATGTAACGCGCGTGAATCATCCTGAAACCATGCCCCTGCCCCAGTCCATGGAAAACCTGTCTTCCACAAAACCGGTCACTGGTGCCAAAAAGGTTGGGGACTGCTGCCCTAGGTTGTTTATTTCCTTATTGAAGGTTGAGACCAGTTAGTTCAAAAGCCCACCTGCAAAAAACTCAAATGTATACACATCCAATTATTTTAAAAATACCTCAAACAAGCAAATTCTTAGCCACTTAGAGTCTGCTTTGAATACCCTACAAAACCTCACCCAACCGATGTTAGCTATTAATATGACAGTGCCCTTCATGAGGCTCAGGCTGCTCCTGCCCGTCTGGGTTCTCTGACCCGGAGACTCCCTGCCATGCTGCTGAGCAACTTTACCTAGACACGTTAAATCCCCTTTCTGGCCCCTTCTCCCCTGGGAGTTCTCTTGCCCTCCTCACTTTCTAGATGGTGGTCCCTCACCGTAAGCCTCTGGACAGTCTCATGTTGTGAGACTATCTCATGCAACCTTGTTAAAGCACCACCTAATGAAGCTTGTTGTGTATTACTGCCCCTCATGCTCAGATCTTTCTCCTACCTCGGTCCCCATATACCCAGAACCCTCTATGTGAATATGAATGGATATGAAACCTGTGGCACATTCATATAATGGAATACTACTTAGCAATAAAAGTAACAAACTATTGATGCATGCAACAATTTGAATGCTGAGTGCAAGAAGCCAGTATCAAAAGGTCACATACTACAGAGTTCATGTATAGGATAGCCACCAAAAGGCAAAACTATAGTGATGGAGACAGATCAATAGTTGCCAAGGGTTAGGGAGGGGGAGGGTATGACTGCAAAGGAACAACACAAGGAAAGTTTTTGGAACTATTTTGAATCTTGACCATGGTGACGGATACACAAATCCGCAGCGATGTTAACATTGGTAGATCTGTACACCAAGAAATGTGTCAATTCCAAAAGGAGGCAAGAATATACAATGGAGAAAATACAGTCTCTTCAATAAGTGGTGCTGGGAAAACTGGACAGTTACATGTAAGAGAATGAAATTACAACATTCTCTAACACCATACACAAAAATAAACGCAGAATAGATTGAAGACCTAAACATAAGACTGGAAACCATAAAACTCCTAGAAGAAAACATAGACAGAACACTCTTTGACATAAATCATAGAGATTTTTTTTTGGATTTGCCTCCTAAAGCAAGGAAATAAAAGCAAAAAGAAAGAAAATAGGACCTAAAACTAAACTTAAAATCTTTTGCATGGCAAAGGAAACCATCAACAAAACAAAAAGACAACCTACTGAATGGGAGAACATATTTGCAAATGGTATGACAGATAAGGGGTTAATAATCCAAAATACTTTAACAGCTCACACAGCTCAACATCAAAAAAATAAACAACCTGGTTTAAAAAATGGGGAGAAGGCATTTTTCCAAAGACATACAGGTAGCCAACAGGCATATGAAAAGATGCTCAACATCTTTAATCATCAGATAAATGCAAATTAAAACCACAATGACATATCACCTCACATCTATCAGAATGGCTATCATCAAAAAGAACACAGATAGCAAATGTTAGTAAAGGGAAACCCTCCTACACTGTTGGTGGGAAAGTAAATTGGTGCAGCACTGTGGAAAACATGATGGGGGTTTCTCAAAAAAACAAAAATAGAGCTACCATATGACCCAGCAATTCCACTCCTGGATATATATTTGAAAAAAACTAAAACACTCATTCAAAAAGATACATGCACCCCAATTTTCATAGCAGAATTATTTACAGTTGCCAAGATATGGAAGCAATTTAAGTGTCCACCAACAGATGAATGGATAAAGAAAATGTGGTATACATATGCAATGGAATACTACTCAGCCATAAAAAAAGAATGAAATTTTACCATTTGCAACAACATGGATGGACTTGGAGGATATTATGCTAATTGAAATGTCAGACAGAGAAAGACAAATACTATATGATATCATTTATATGTGGAATCTAAAAAAGAAAACAAAATAGTGAATATAACAAAAAAGAAACAGACTCACAGACATAGAAAACAGATCAGTGGTTACCAGTTGGGGGAGGGAAGGGGAGAGGGGCAATATAGGTGTAGGGGATTAAGAGGTACAAACTATTGTGTATCAAATAAGCTACAAGAATATACTGTACAACACAGGGAATATAGCCAACATTTTATAATAACTATAAAGGGAGCATAACCTTCAAAAATTGTGAATCACCATATTGTACACCTGTAAGTAATATAATATTATACATCAACTATACCTCAGTACAAAAATTTTAAATTAAAAACATAATAAAATGAATGAAAAAAGTATCAATTCTACTGTGTATTACTTTTAAAAATAATTTTTTAAATAATTGACTGTTTAAACCAAAAAGAATAACATTGTATTATATCATTTATTATGTGCACAGATGCATAATATATGCCACAATAGCATAAAGGACCATAAAAAAGGAATAGAGTTTTACTGTTGGAAAGTTCTTGTATTTTATAGGTAGTGGTACAATATTTACTCTAAGTAGACTGTAATAAGTATGTATATACTAATACTCAGAACATACAATGAGGTTTAGCTAAAACATCAACAGATAAAATGAAACACTAGAAAATATTTGATTAGTCCATATGAAGGAAAAAAGGAAGAACAACAAATATACAAAACCAGTTGCAATAACTAGAAAAGCAAACAGCAAGCTGATACACTTAAACCCAACCATATCAGTAATTACATTTAACATAAATGTACTGAACCTTCCGAGTAAAATGCAGTAATAGTTAAACTAGATATAAAATGCAACACACAACCCTATTCTATCTAGAAGTGACATACTTTATACACAAAACCACAGATTATTTGTACGTGGTAAGATGTAACAGATACTCAATGCAAATAATAAACCTGAGAAAATTGTTGTGACTATATTCATATCAAAGTAAGCTTCAAAACAAAGAAAATTACCAAAGAAAATGAAGGACATTTCACAATGATTAAAAGGTCAATTCATCAGGATGACATAATATCCTAAATATGTATGCACTTAATAGAACTTCAAAGTATATGAAAAAAATACTGACAGAACTAAAGCGAGAAATAGACTAATCCATGATCATGGTTGGAGAATTTAACACTTTTTCAATAATTGATATGACAATTATATAAATTGATAAAACACCAGAAGATTTAAACAAATTAACAATTGAGTGATTAACAATAAATATGACAACCATAAACTGCAAATATATATCTTGTTTATGTGCATATGAAACATTCACTTGGATACAATATGCTGGGACATAAAATGTCTCAATGGGTTAAAAGGGTTGAAATCATATCAGTATGTTCTCTAACCACAACAGAATTAAATTAGAAATCAATAAGAATAAGAGATCCAAAAAATGTACCAAATATTTAGAAATTAAACAAATACTTCTAACTAATGCATGAGTCAAAGAAAGAATCCCAAGGGAAATTGTCAAAACCTCTGAAGGGTCTGAGCTTTTATCCTACTTGCAAGCTAACAAGTTAGCCTGCCACAGTTTCATGCATGCTGGCAGAAGACACAATACTCCTCAGTTAGAGACAAAGGAATAACAAGCAGCATGAACTTCCCATTCACCTACGTTCGCCTTGTCCCTCCAGTCCCATGGGGGAAATGTGGAACAACCCAGATGGATGCTATACACACAGTGATTTTGTGTGACACTTGAGGAAACCTGAGCTTAGAAAACTCTGCAAGCAAACCTGTCCAACCTTTCCTCAGAGGGAGTTATTTTTACTATATTAGACAACAAACATTTCCTCTGCTCCAGAGAGATGCTATCTCTATTTTCTAAGGCTAATTGCTGTTCAGACATCCTGCCAATGCTTCTATATGCAAGATGTACAGATATGCAAGACAACCATAGAGAAGTGTATGAGAAATAGAAATTCTGAAATATTTAAAACTGAATACTTATGAAAATAAGGCATATGATATTTTGTGAGATGCAGCTAAAGCAGTTCTTTGAGGGGAATGTATAGGTTTCAATGCTTATATTAGCAAAGAAGATGGGCTTTGAAACAGTTATCTAAGCTTCCACTTTAAAAAGCTAGAAAAAGAAAAGCAAACTAAATCCAAAGTAAGTGGAAATTCTTATATTTTACACGTAGTGATGTATTTATAAGAAGTAGTAAATAAAAGGAAGGAAATAATGAAAATAGAGCAAAAATCAATATAATAGAAACACACAATAAAGAAAATTAATATAGTCAAAAGTTTAATCTTTTTAAAGATTAATAATATTAATAAGGGACTTCCCTGGTGCTCCAGTGCGTGAGACTCTGCACTCCCAATGCAGGGGGCCTGGGTTCGATCCCTGGTCAGGGAACTAGATCTCACATGCATGCCGCAACTAAGAGTTTGCATGCCGCAACTAAGAGTTCACATGCTGCAACTAAAAAGATTCTGCGTGCCACAACTAAAGATCCCATATGCCACAACTAAGACCTGGCACAGCCAAAATAAATAAATTAATTAATTTTTAAAAATAAGCTACAAGAATATATTTTTTAAAAAAATAAAATTAATAAACCCCAAGCAAGAAAAAAATAGAGAAAAATACTACCAATATTGTAAATGAAAGAAGGGATATCATTGCTGATTCCTCAAATACTAAAAGCATATGGTAATGTCACAAGCAACTTTAGGTTAATAAATTTGACAACTTAAATGAAATGCAAAAGTTTCTTGAAAAACAACTTTTCAAAATGAAAAAGGGAGGTAATAGAAATCTAAATATTCCTATATTTATTAGAAGTTGAATACATTATAAAGAGAAAAAAACTCTTCTGAAGAAAGCTCGGAAAACTGAGAATAAAACATAAACTCCTCAATCTGATAAGGAATATCTATGAAAAACCTATGTTGAAGTCATTTTTTACAGTGAAATATTAAATGCTTTTCCTTTAAGAATGGAAACAAGTCAAGGATATCTATTCTCACCAGTCTTATTTAACATTGTCCTGAGAGTTCTATCCAGTTCAATAAGGCAAAGAAAAGAAGTAAAATCATTAAAATTGGAAAGGAATAAGTAAAATTGTCTTTATTCATAAACAATATGATTGTTTCCTTAGAGAAATCTAGGTAATCTGCAAAAAAATATTAGTAAGATCACAGGATACAAGGTATCCTTATTATACAAAAATAAATAGTATTTCTCAACTGAAAAATAATTTTCTAAAAAATCCATTTGTAATAACATCAAAAAAATATAGGAGTAAATTTAACAAAAGATATGCAAAAGCACTGAAAACTAAGAATATTGCTGAGAGAAGTTAATGAAATTTTAAATAAATGGAGAGATATGAAACAGCCATTGATTGGAAGATTCATATTGTTAATATGTCAATTCTCTATAAATTGACCTACAGAGTTGATGCAATACAAATCAGAATCTCAACAGGAACTTTTATAGAAATTAACAAGTTGATCCTAAAACGTACATAAAGGACACAGAATAACCAAAATAATCTTGAATGAGAACAAATTTGGAGGACTCTCAATAACTGATTTCAAGATTTATCATAAAACATACAGCCAAAAAAAAAAAAAAGTGATACTTGCATAAGGATAAACAAATAGATCTACAGAAAAGAATAGAAAATCCAGAAGGTGATCTACATATATTTGATTTGTTTAGTTTTCAATAAAGTACTAAGGCAATTCAATAGGGAAATGAAATCCTTCCATAAAGAGTGCTGGAAAACTTGATAAACATATAGAAAGAGAAAAACAGAATTTTGGTCTCTACCTCAAAACAAAAGTTTTTCTACACAAAAATTAATTCATGTTGTATCATAGCCTAAGCATAAAAATTAAAACTATAAACCTTTTAGAAGAAACATAGGATAATATCTTCAAGACAAAGATTTACTAGGGAGAACCCAAAAAGTGTGTGCCTTAATAAAAAATACTGATTAATTGGACTTCATCAAAATTAAAAACTTCTGTTCTTAAAAAGACACCACTGTAAAGCAATTATATTCCAATAAAGATGTTTAAAAAATAAAATAAATAAAATAAAAAATATACAAAAGAAAAAAAAACACCACTAAGAAAGTGAAAAAGCAAGTAATAGACTGAGAGAAAATATCTACAATACATATACTAAATGATTTATATGCAGGTTAAAGAACTCCCAATAATCAATAAGAAGAAGAAAAACAATCCAATTTTAAAATGAGCAAAGACCTGAACAGACACTTCAGAAAAGAAGATATGTGAATGACAAACAGATGCTTGAAAAGGTGCCTAACATCCTTAATCAACAGGGACATTCAAATCAAAACAATGAGATGCCACAACATAGCACAAGAATGGCTAAAATTAAGTGGTTGGCTAGAATGTAGAGAAACTGAAACATTTTACACTCCTGCATTGCCGATGGGAAATGAAAACTTATGTTCATAAAAAGACTTGTACAAGAACTTTATTTATAATAAAAACTGGAAACAACCTAAATATTCATCCTTAGGAGAATCGATTAACAAACTGTGGGGTACTCATACTATGGAATACTGCTTCGGTATTTTACTTCAGTATACTTCAGTAAATTAAATATCAACGATTGACACATGCAATAATCTGAGTAAATCTCCAAAACAATATTCTGAGTGAAAGAAGCCTGACACAGAAGAATATATACCATATGATTCCAGAATATGAAAGTCAAGAGCAGACAAAAAGAACCCATGGTAATAGAAATCAGGACAATGGTTTCCAATGAGGGAGCAGATTGATAGAAGGGGACCTGAGGAACTTTGGGCAATGATATAAATGTTCTATTGTTGAGTGAGTGTTAGTTCCATGGCTCTATACACTTGTCAAAACTCAGCAAATTATATACCTAAGATCTGTCTATTTCATTATAGTGAAAATTCACTTCAATTTTAGAAATAAAGTAAATAAACTAAAGAAATGAGAAAAGGACATCCAAGTCTTACAACCTAACCTGCCAATCTTACTACTGTCACCTAAAAGCCACCATAAAAGATTTTCTTTCAGTATCTTTTTTCCAGGGCACAAAATGCAAAGTCTCTTGAAAGAGACTATTATACATCATTTGTATCTTAGTATGTACTATTTTATTTAAAGCTCTCTACATAGGCCCTATAAATATATCTTCACCCTGCCCCCAGTGAGAAGGAGTGGACTTTAGGAAAGTCAAGTCCAAGAAAATTCACTGGACCATAGTATGAAGAAATGAAGTTTTCCACGTGACGATGGAAGGGATTAAAGTTCTAAGCCCTTGTTTTAGTTATCTATGACTGTGTAACAAAGCACTCCAAAACTTCATGGCTTAAAACAGCAACAATTTATTATTTCTCATGATTCTGCAATCTAAGGAGAGCTTAGCTGGGTGGTTTTCTGTTCCATGAGGTGAAGCTGGGGCTGTAATGTCCAACATGAATTCTTCACTCACTCACAGGTCTAGCACCTAAGCTGGGAGGGCTAGAACTGGAGACTGGCCTGTTGTCTCTTTCTTTCCATGTGGCCACTCAATATAATTAATCTGCCTTCCTCCTAGCATGACAGTCTCAGGGCTTCTTACACGAGAGCTAGCTTCCAAGAAAGAAGAAGCAAAAGCTACCAGTCCTTTGAAAGCCTAAGCTCAGAACTGCCACAATGTCACTTCTGCCACATTCTATTGGGCAAAGCAAGTCACAAGGCCAGCTCAGATTCAAGGAGGGGAACCAGACTCTACTTGATGTGAGGAGTGCCGTGTTTGTCCAGGGAGGGAAGGAGTTGATGGCAGTCATCCTTGGAGAAGATCTGCCCCAGCACTTGCTGTAGGGGGTGGAAAGGGCACTCTCTGAAGCTGATGCACAAGACCTCTAGAGCTGCTTCCACTTGGACAAAACGGGAGGACTAGACCAGTTCTAAACCTTAGGGAGAAAAGTTCTCCCTGCCTTGCCTGCCTTTCTTACCTTGCTTTTCCCTGGAACCATATGTCTCTACATTGAGTAGTTAATGGGCCTGGGCCCAGAAAGTGGGAAAAAGACACATAGGGCTACACATGGTAAAAGAAGCCACAGGGGATTGGGAGCACTTTGGGATTTGGGCCAAAACTCCTCCTAAAAAGCTTACATTTGGCATGTCCTCTGACGTCTCAGGGACCCAAGGAACGGGGACTGTGCCAGAACAGAATTCTGGTGTTTAGAGATCCTGAGTTTCAGCCAAATGCCACTAAGACCTCCCCATGACTGGACTTCTGTGAATGAATGTTTCTGTGGATCAGCCTCTGTTTTTCGAGGTGGGTTGGATGGGGTGAGACGGAACATGGCAACACCAGGTGCAGCAGAGGGCCATGGGGAGCATTCCTCTTTCTGACCCAGAGCAGAAGCTGAGTGATGGACCACCTCTAACACTGCGTTCAGGGCTGTTTCCCTAGCTCTTAACTGGGGCGATTTTGACCCCCCAGGGGACCTTTGCCAATGTCTACAGTCACAGTTGGGAGGAAGCAGCTGCATCTAGTGAGTATAGGCCAGGGACGGTGCTAAATACCCCATAGTGCACAAGACAGCTCCGCAACACAAAATTATCTGCTCCAAACAGCCAGCAGTGTTGAGGTTGAGAAGCTCTACGTGCCCTTCACCTTCCCCTTTTGCCTGACATAGCTGTGAAGGGGCTACTTAGAAAAGGGGGAAAGGACCGCAAATTAAAAGCCATTTATGCATTTAGTCAAATAAACAAAAAGATCCATAAAGACAGCTGGGCTTCTGCTTCATCCCCTCTCTTCTGTTTCCATTTTACCATCCCTTCCATCTGGGAACATGGTTTCTCCTATGCTCTGACAAGCAGCAAAGGATTGTAACAGCTCTTGATCCTTGTTTACCTCCATTTCCCCTACCCGCCCCCCCCCACCACCACCACCGCCACCCGCACCGTTTTTCCTCCCCAGTTAAAAGATCTGGTCCCCTGTGAAAACCGCAAGTGAGGCCAGGGCTGCAGTAGTGATTGATTTTCACCCCTCCCAGCAAGCTGTGCTCTTTGACTTTGAGCGGGGGCTTTTCAGACAGATAGGCCGCAGTGTCCTTCCGGCACTACTTTGGGCAGCAAGGACCTTTGGTGGGCGATTTCTTTTTTCTTTTATTGTTCTGCTATTAGCGCAGTAATAACGATCATAACATTTCCATCCTTTCAGAACCCTTACAGCAGATGACATCCGTGAAAGGGCCTTGAGCCTCTGCCGATGACGTCTTTGTCATTTTGTTGCGCTCCGCGACAGCAGCAGCCCCTCTGCGCATGAACACGCCGCTGGTAATGAGGTTTCACTGACACTGCTGGGAGCTTGCTTTGTCAGAGGGCAGCACACCGCGGCCTGGAGGACATGAGCCGAGCCCTGTCCTTTCCCTGATGTGACAATACTGGCATTTTCCTGGCTGAGGGGGGCGTATTGCTCTCTCCCCAAGCCTGCGCTGAATTCTCATCACTCGTGCGAATTATTCCAAATCATGCCCAGCCCTGGTGAAATAAATTAGGCTAGATTCATTTTTCAGAGTATTACACAGACGTTAAATAAGATAAAGTGTATCTTTACTAGTAAGGTAGTAAAATAACCAAGATATATGAAGTCCCACAAAAGATTTCATAACAACCTGCATAAATGATCTTGCTTATAAACATCCTCTATCATTAATATATTAATGTAGGCATATAGAACATCTGGAGGAATATCATAAAAACTGTTGATCGTGATGATCCTAGGACTGGAAAGGAGGTGGGGGAAGGGGTAGGAAGTGTCCCTTTCTATGTCTGTAGTGGACGTGTGTTAACTGCCCGTCCAGCATCCATCCCACCTTCTGGTAAGCACTTCCAGCTCTCCCCTCCCCTCTTCCCTCTCCCCGCCTCTACCCTCTCCCCCACTGCCCTTATCCTCCTCACCCTCCTTCTGTCTTCTCATTTGAAAGTACCAAAAAGCCTTCTAATAATTTCATTAGTTTCACACACAAATGGTATTATAATCTAAAAGTTGTTGCTATGTAGCATACAACAAAAATACAAATGATGAATACTTGTGAAAGCAGAAACAAGGTGAAAACAATAGAATAGCTGAGCTGGAAGGGACCTTGATTCTAGCACAACCCCCTGGTATGGAAGATGGCATAGCCTTCAATGAAATATTTTCCTTCATGTGGTTCCGGTGGCACAGAGTAAAGTGGCAAATCGGGCAGTCATCAGTCTAACGTAGAAAGGGCTCAGTTGTCAGCCTACCCGGAAGAGTCAATGAGGAAGCTGGCTTTTACTCTGATGTAGAGAGCTCCGGCCTGGACTGCAGCCTGTGCCCCATCAGGTTTTAGCCACAAGACCTTGAACCAGTCTTAGACCACGTCTATATAGTAAATGTGAGGTGACTGCCCATGTAAGTCTGACCTTTACTGCTCAAGGCAGGAGCCAGCAGAACCACATCCTTCTCCTCCCACTCCCAATGCCTTTCTATGAACCACAAAACTGCGTCCTTCCCAGGACAGGAAAAAAAAAAAGAGAGGCAACTATTGGTTTTCTTGGAAATCATCTTTTCGTCTGCATTCAGTAAGCATTTTCTGTTCCAGCAGCATTTGCATCAGTGGCTACAGCCTCCTCTTCAACGTGTGTTTGTCTCTCAGCTTCCAGGGTGCCCTGGGCTCTCCCTTCCACCTCTCCGGCCACTCTTTCCTAGTCTTCTCCTTGGTGCCTCTTCCCCCAACCCACCCTTAAACCCTGGTGTGGTCAGAGACTCGTCAAGCCCTCCTCTCTAATTGCACACCCCCTCCTCCAATGGCTTCCAGTCATGTTCTTCCAAGACGGCTCTTCTGCCCTTGACTTATTGTATCCAATCAGTGGTGTCCCTAAAAAGCTTGGTGTGGTGAGGAGAGCACCGGGCTGGGACCCAGAAGACCTAGAAGAGAGCCCATTTCCCCTGATATCCGGCTATGTGATGCTGGGAACAGCCCACTCCCCTCTCTGGGTATCCAAGTCATCACCTGTAAGATCGCACTACTTCACAGGTCTGCCTGAGGACTACAGTGACAACATATGGGTGGATTATTTGTAAATCAAAAGTGTTGGGACCTGTGAGGGCTGATTATGCCTGGTGCCCAGTGCTGGGCCAGGGGCCCCTTGATGAGGGAGTCAGTAGAGAACGTCTCCTGGGCAGTGGGCAGTCTGTGAACCAAATGTTAAAATGACAGTCACCACTGATGGGCTATCCATCCCCCTCCTCAAAATGATTCCAAAAATATTTTGAAACAAATAATTTTGGGAGAGAAAATATTTATGCAGAGAAAATATCTTTTAAAACCCTACTGAAGCCAATGTTCCAAAAATATTTCTGGTGAAAAAAATGCCTTCTGGGAGCGTTGCAGGTGAGTTGGAACTTGGACTTAGAATGTCTGTGCTGGAAGGTACTTCAAGGAACCCTGTGAGCTGCAGAACTCTGATGTGAAAAAGAATCTTACAAAAAACCCCATGATATAAAATGGATAAGCATGGGAATTAGAAGGAGACCAGGTCCCTCATCCCCTCCTGCTTGCCCATTTCCTTTCAGTCCCCGGGGGTTTCTGGGGAATTTTTTTTTTTTTAAACATCTTTATTGGAGTATAATTGCTTTACAATGGTGTGTTAGTTTCTGCTTTATAACAAAGTGAATCAGTTATACATATACATATGTTCCCATATCTCTTCCCTCTTGCATCTCCCTCCCTCCCACCCTCCCTATCCCACCCCTCTAGGTGGTCACAAAGCACTGAGCTGATCTCCCTGTGCTATGCGGCTGCTTCCCACTAGCTATCTATTTTACGGTTGGTAGTGTATATATGTCCATGACACTCTCTCACCCTGTCACATCTCACCCCTCCCCCTCCCCATACCCTCAAGTCCATTCTCTAGTAGGTCTGTGTCTTTATTCCCGTCTTGCCACTAGGTTCTTCATGACCTTTTTTATTTTCTTTGCTTAGGCAAACATGGTTTACAAACCATTACTCTACCCTATCTTCCCCTTTGTTGGATAAGGAAACAGAGACAAAAGAAAAAAAACAGTGTCTAGAACAAAATCAAACAGTGGGCTCATGATAGAACAGCCTGCATCCTGGGGCTGACGAGCCGCACAGTCACCCTGGCTGGCGATGACTATAGGACCTCTAGCATGTCAGCCGCCTGTTGACTTCTGGCAGCAGTGATTCCCATCTGTGACCCCAAATGTTGGTCAGTCTTCATGTGACAGTGTTTGTTTCAATGGTCAAGAACACTCAGGAGGCCCCTGATACGGAGGGTAGAACCCCAGGTTTTTTATCACAAGCAACAGAAGAGATTTACATGAAGGATATGGGCTAGTGCAAAAAACAAGAACCAAAGGACCCACAGCCTGGTCAGGATACCAGAGCTGTAATGAATGACCTCCAACTGCTTCTTCTCTCCTTCAATCATTCTACTCAAATCCAAAGTTCTCAGGTCATGAGTTCATCACTATGTGGCCAGGAAACCTTGACTAACAGAAAATCAAAGAGAAAACCGGATGCTGGTACCAAAAGCCAGGGGAACTGAAGCTGGACGGATGAAAAATCTTGCAACTATCCACCACGTGTATCTTCTTCCTTTTCACGACCCTCACAGCAGATTGTGTGTGGTAGAAGCACAGATCCGGTAAGTTGAAATGCAAGTCTAGGGGGAAGTGACTTGCCCAATGACAGGAAGGGCTGACATAACAGCCTGGGTCTAAGGACCGCTGCACCTGCATCACTTAATCGCCCTGCAGGGCTGCTTTTTCAATCAATCAAGTCTGTGCTCGGCACCAGCCCCCTAAGCTCACTGAAGCTTCCTGCTTCTCTCCAGGGCTAGTCCTGCAGCCTCTTCTCTTCCCGGTGGCTAAGACCCCGCGATAAACCATTCCTCCATTAACAACAGCAAGTTCAAGGCACTGAGCACTTCCACATATGTGTCTCTGGTGTGATGCAGTCAGGACAGGGGAAATAATCCTCCTGTTACAGAGGAGGAAACAGGGTGTGTTAGTTTCCTTTTGCTGCTGTAACAAATTGCCACAAATATAATGGTTTAAAACAACATAAATTTATTATCTTACAATTCTAGAGGTCAGAAATCTGTAATTGGGTCTTAATGGGCTAAAATCAAGGTGCTGTCAGGGATGGTTCTTTCTGGAGGCTCTAGGGAAAAATCCACTTTCTGCCTTTACCACCCTCTAGAGGCCACCTGCACTCTTCAGCTCATGGCTCCTCCTTGCCTCATCAAAGGCAGAGGCAAAGTGTCTTCAAATTTCACTCTGCCTCCATGTCACACCACCTTCCCTCTGACTTTGACCCTCTTGTCTCTTCTTACAAGGACTTGTGATTATATCATCCCCACCTGGATAATCCAGGACAATCTCCCCATCTCAAGATCCTTAACTTAATCACATGTACAAAATCATTTTTGCCATGTAATGTAACATATTCACAGGTTCACGGGAATTAGGCTGTGGCCATCTTTGGGAGGCTCTTATTCTGCTAACCACAGAGGGAAAAAACTAATATTTATTAAGTAGATACTACATGCAAGGCACTGGGCCAGATGCTTTACACAGATAGCCACAGACCTTACCAGATGAGTCACTATTATTCTCATTTTAGAAAATGAGAAACCTGAGGCCTGTGTGGTTTAAATGACAAAGTCAGACCACTAATAAGTGACAGATCTGAACTCATATCTGAGACTGAAGTTGATGCCCTCTGCTTTGCTCCTCCCATGTAAGCAGTTGGCTATGACTAATTCCAAAGGACTCCAATAAACTGTGAAACTTTGACGACACGAAGGAATAAATGTCAGTGTATAAGCATGCCAGTAATAAGTTCTCAGTCTTTGCATCCTGTAACCTTCTATGTTGTTGTTAATCAGCCACGTTCCTAGAGAACACTTTGTTTATATTTTTTCGTTCTTTGTCATTTATGTCATTGAGTAAATATAGGATTCTTCTAGACCCAGGATGTGATACCAAAGAAATAAATGTAAGTGCACTTATAAATAAATTATATACTAAATGTAATGCAGATTAATTTAATTATATCACCCTTATATTATAGAGTTGATATATTCTCCACACTTATATTAAAAAGACAAAGGAAGCGGTGGAATTCAGACCACCAAAGGCAGATTTTCTATAAAAGAATGAATTTCAGTTTTACAATTTAAACTGAATGGGGATTCTTCCCAGAAATATGGTTTCCTAAGCACCAAGTTGGATATTTCTGAAGCTGACTGTTCACCACCTACCAGGGAGCCATTAGTCTTCAGGTCCCAGGCGGTGCCTCAGTCAGCAAAGAGTGAAGAACTGAAGCAACTACCCAGACCATTTAAGAGGCAATTTATGGTTTCCTTTGCTGTGCAAAAGCTTTAAGTTTCATTAGGTCCCATTTGTTTATTCTTGTTTTTATTTCCATTTCTCTAGGAGGTGGGTCAAAAAGGATCTTGCTGTGATTTATGCCATAGAGCGTTCTGCCTATGTTTTCCTCTAAGAGTTTGATGATGTCTGGCCTTACATTTAGGTCTTGAATCCATTTTGAGTTTATTTTTGTGTATGGTGTTAGGGAGTGTTCTAATTTCATTCTTTTACATGAATCTGTCCAGTTTTCCCAGAACCACTTCTTGAAGAGGCTGTCTTTTCTCCATTGTATATTCTTGCCTCCTTTATCAAAAATAAGGTGACCATTTGTGCATGGGTTTATCTCTGGGCTTTTTATCCTGTTCCATTGATCTATATTTCTGTTTTTGTGCCAGTACCGTACTGTCTTGATTACTGTAGCTTTGTAGTATAGTCTGAAATCCAGGAGCCTGATTCCTCCAGCTCCATTTTTCTTTCTCAAGATTGCTTTGGCTATTCGGGGTCATTTGTGTTTCCACACAAATTGTGAAATTTTTTGTTCTAGTTCTGTGAAAAATGCCATTGGTAGTTTGATAGGGATTTCATTGAATCAGCAAAGGAAACCATAAACAAGATGAAAAGACAACCCTCAGAATGGGAGAAAATATTTGCAATTGAAGCAACTGACAAAGGATTAATCTCCAAAATATACAAGCAGCTCATGCAGCTCAATATCAAAAAAACAAACAACCCAATCCAAAAATGGGCAGAAGACCTAAATAGATATTTCTCCAAAGAAGATATACAGATTGCCAACAAACACATGAAAGGATGCTTAACATCACTAATCATTAGAGAAATGCAAATCAAAGCTACAATGAGGTATCACCTCACATCAGTCAGAATGGCCATCATCAAAAAAATTTACAAACAATAAATGCTGGAGAAGTTGTGGAGAAAAGGGAACCCTCTTGCACTGTTGGTGGGAATGTAAATTGATAGAGCCACTATGGCAAACAGTATAGAGGTTCCTTAAAAAACTAAAAATAGAACTACCATATGACCCAGCAATCCCACTACTGGGCATATACCCTGAGAAAACCATAATTCAAAAAGACATGCACCCCAATGTTCATTGCAGCTCTATTTACAATAGCCAGGACATGGAAGCAACCTAAATGTCCATCAACAGATGAATGGATAAAGAAGATGTGGCACGTATATACAATGGAATATTACTCAGCCATAAAAAGAAACAAAATTGAGTTATTTGTAGTGAGGTGGATGGACCTAGAGTCTGTCATACAGAGTGAAGTAAGTCAGAAAGAGAAAAACAAATACCGTATGCTAACACATATATATGGAATTTTAAAAAGAAAAAAAAAAAGGTTCTGAAGAAACTAGGGACAGGACAGGAATAAAGATGCACACGTAGAGAATGGACTTGAGGACACAGGGAGGGGG
This sequence comes from Balaenoptera acutorostrata, assembly GCF_949987535.1. Classification (NCBI taxonomy): domain Eukaryota; kingdom Metazoa; phylum Chordata; class Mammalia; order Artiodactyla; family Balaenopteridae; genus Balaenoptera; species Balaenoptera acutorostrata. Next base: position 37,760,997 of record NC_080082.1, on the reverse strand, counting down.
AAGGGTAAGCTGGGATGAAGTCAGAGGGTGGCATGGATTTATATATACTACCAAATGTAAAATAGATTGCTAGTGGGAAGCAGCTGCATAGCGCAGGGAGATCAGCTCGGTGCTTTGTGACCACCTAGAGGAGTGGGATTGGGAGTGTGGGAGGGAGACGTAAGAGGGAGAAGATATGGGTATATATGTATATGTATAGCTGATTCACTTTGTTACAAAGCAGAAACTAACACACCATTGTAAAGCAATTATACTCCAATAAAGGTGTTTAAAAAAATTAAAATTAAAATTAAAAAGATTAAAACTTTAAAAAAAAGAGGCAATTACAGCCTCATACTTCTGCCTCCTTTATCTCAATGTTTCAGGCAAACATGCTTTTGGGTACCTGAAATATTCTGATGACTTTCCCCTGGTTGTTATGATATAACCAGTTTGAGGAAGCTTTGGGAACCTAGGAATTCATTGTTCCTCCAGTAGGTCCTATGACTACACAAAGAGTAACAGTGAATAACATTTGCTGACCTCTTGCCAACACCTTTCCAGGTGCTTCTCCTGTATTAACTCAGTTGATCCACTCGGTACAGCAGTTTCCTATCCTCATTTGGCAGGTGAGGAAACCGAGGCACAGAGCGTAGTCACTTGCCCAAGGTCTCAGAGCATGCAAGTGACAGAGCCAGAATGCAAACCCACCAGTCTGGGCTCCAGAGACTGCTAGCTTGGTCACACACTACCCCCCAAATCCTGCAAACCACGGTAGACAGTGATCGGAGTTTGACAAGCCTTGAGCCACGACTTGGCTGCCCCTTGACCTGGAACTGACCCTAACACGTCAGCAACCCTGAGGACACCTGCTGCTCCTGGAGATGGCCGTCACTTCACACTCGCTCGCTTGTGCACCACTGCGAGTAAACCCAAATGAGTCGTATCAGAAAAATCACAAGTGCATCTTTGAGGACATGGCCCGAGGCCCTTTCTCCTAATTGAGGACCTGGAGCCAAATTCCCCAGAAGTGGGTTCCTGGTGAAATGCACTCACAGCCTCTCTGCTGCCGAGACGCTGCCAGCTCTGTTCTTATTGATTTCCACTTCACGCAGAAGCTTCTTAAATCAAATCAGACTTGCTAGGAAATCGGGCGGGGGGCAGGGGGACTGTCCTTTGTTTGTCTTCAGCACTTCGAAGGTATGCCCTTCCTTCCAATGGCCCAGGAGGCCAAAAGTTGTCCTGAAGGCATTACCTCAGCTCGCTGCCTTTGCCTCTGTCAACCTTAAGGCAATTCTTCACCTGCATTTGATACCATTCTTTCCTACCAGATGCATGATCTGTTGATGCAGGTTGCAAATGCCACGGCTGGTGCACTCCTTTCCTCGGCTCTCCGCTCTCTCTACTCCAGGCCAACCTGAGGGACAAAAGGATTTGTGGTTCCAAAGACAGGGATCCAAAGGGAGGAGAAGGCAGGGCAAACCGAAGGTCAGCACTGCCTGGGGTGAGGACCTGAGCGCCCGGCCTGCTGCGCAGCATCGTGAGGGCTCAGCTCAAACGACACTCACTCAGAAGGTCTTTCCTAGACTTGCTACTCCAAAAAAAGTCACCTCTCTGTGACCTTGGAGTAGGCAAAAGCATTTAAACGACTGGGGTGCAAAAAACTCTAACCGTAAAGACAAATTTGATAAATTGGTCTGAATTAAAAATATGAACTTCTGTTAATCAAAGGAGACCATTAGGAGAGCAAAAAGGCAGGCCTCAGAGCGGAGTCATGTGTTCACAATACATACAGCAACAGAGGGCCCACGGCCTAAAGTATAAACTGCAGATGGCAAGATCCTCCCCACCCACCTCAGATTCCGCAATGAATATGGATGTGTTTGGAAACTACAAAGAAGTCTTCATCAATATAAAGAATGGCATACGTGGGTCTTACTGGTGGGTTATTTCAACAGCACCAGATGGAGCTGAGGCTGTCTGAACTAAGCCGGGTCTCTCCCCTACACCCCTCACAACCAGGGATAATCTTTATCACATCAAATCCAATCATGTCGCCCTCCTGCCTAAAGCCCTGAACCTATGAGATGCCATCCAGGTCCTTAGTGTGTCCTTCAAGGTCCTTCACCATCAGGCCCTGCTGCCATCTCTCCACCATCATTCTCACCATGGCCCCATCAACACTGAGTTCCAGCCACCCAGAGAGCTTGGGGCGCCCTCAGCACACCATACCCCTAACATCCCCAGGCTTTCACCTGCCCTTTGCTCTGCTCAGAATGTTCTCCCTTCCCTTGCTGCCCTAGCGAGCTCCCACACTCAGTCTAACACTGCAGGACTCCACTTGCTGGCTCCCTGCCTCCTCCTGCCTCCCATGGGGTCCTGGGGGCTGCAGTCCCAGTGTCCCATCATCTTCTCACCATGAGGACAGAGTGACTGGTCCCAGAGTGGACTCGAGACACAAGTACTGCCCTGGATTAATACAAAAACATCTGGAAAGAGCAGTCCCTTTCCCTGCAGGGTTGCCAAACTGGGAGGGTGTGAGCTGAGTGCTAAAAGCAGCTGTCTTTGATGACACACAGGGAAGCCAGTCTGTATATGAAGCCAGCACAGGGGAGAGTGGAGGCAAGAGTCAGACAGGGAGGCAGAGCGAGCCAGAGGGCCCCGGAAGAGTGCTTGGTTCCAGCCCCCAGGAGGTTGCCCAGTTCTGTGAGGCTGGTAATCCCCTTCTTTTGCTTAAACCAGATTGAACTGGGGTTCTGGCTGGCTAACCACAGTATATCATCCTCCCTAGTCCCTTCCCCTGGGAGGAAACTTACTTCATTGGACTTAAATACATGAATCACTTTCTCTTCCTTACCCCCTCTCTGTCCAGAGCTGCCCTAAGACGATGAGTCTTAATCCTGGTCACACATAAAAATCATCTTCTAAAAAGACCTTCTGAAAAATACCAATGCCCAGCCCCCTTCCCAGACCAATTAAGTCAGAATTGCTGGGGGTGGGACCCGGACATCAGTATTTTTTAAGTCCCCTAGGAGATTTTAATGGGCAGCCAAGTTGAGAACTGCACAGCCTGAAGAGCAGACACCAAACAGAAGGATGGCCTCATCCCTTGGTCTCCAGTGATGGATGAAAAGAACGTGAAGTCACCATAAAAAGAAAAAAAAGGAAGACTGGTGGGGAAACTCCAGGCAACATTGTCTGTAAGGGGATTTCTTAGAATAGTCACAGCAGACAAGCATGCACTAACATGGCAAGGCAATGCAGCTTAGCCCCAAACCCTGGCTGTAGCAGCAGACAGACATAGGTCCAAGGTGAAGCTCTCCACTTAATAGAGAAGTGACCTTGAGCAAGTCCCTTCAGTTCCCTCCATTTCCCCATCTATCATCTGGGGGTAACAAAGCCAAACTCTCATATACCAACATCAGACTAGAGCCACTCCTGTGGTCTGGGGCTGGTGATGGGAGTCCGAACTCTAATTGAGCAAGCTGATGAGGAATCCACCACTTCAAACATTATAATGGCTTTTCCCATTTCTCACATCAGTTGTAATGATTCCAGAATGGTCATGATTTCCTCCATCTCCTCCATTACAGGTTGTCTCCAGGCATCAGAAAAGCCCTGCCTCTATCTGCTGTCAGTCCCTCCATCCTCCCTTCTTTTCTGAGGCTCTGAAGATTGCCCTGCACAGCCCACCCTAGCCAGACACAGGCCCGTTGTTTGCAGCAACACCCTTTGCAGTTCAGAGGTTCATTTACAGGCATTACCTGGGAGCTTTCCCTTTAAATACCCACGCACTTCTCTTCTGCGATGCCTAGAGATTTCAGCTTTATGCAGCTTCGTGCTAAAAGCTTCCTTGAAAGTAAATGAAGGAGACAGTTTCAGAGTTGGTTGAAAATAGTTTGTTCTAAAGGAGATTATATAAGCTGATATAATGTTTAGTTCTGGTGGTCTGGTAGAGAGATCTGTCTTGGTAGTTATGGGAAAAAAAAGAGGTAGGTACTCAAGGATTTCGAACTTGGGAACAGAGTAGAGATAAATGAGCAACTTTGCTTTGGATAGACCCAAAGTTGACACACTCAACACACACACACACACACACACACACACACACACACATCCAAGTTATACTGAAGATCATAGATGAAGGCCTAAAACAAGCCTTTTCTAAAGAAGTGTATTAGTTGTATGTAAGTGCTGCAACAAATCTCAAGACTTCAATAATTTAACAAAATAAAATGAGTATTTGGGCTCAGATAAAAGTTGAACGTGCTCCTGGTCAGGCCGCTCTCCTGGCCGGCTTCTTCCACGTGGTAACAAGCACCCAATTTCCTTCCATCTTGAGGTTCCTCCCTACTCTACGCCATCCAAGCCTAGACCAAGAGCCAGTGGAAGAAGAAAGAGAGAAAGCGTGCAGGATGGTGGGAGGTTCCACACGCAGGGTCTGAAGAGGCCCACAGGCTATGGACACCATGTACGTGCAGGGGGCTGGGCAACGAGCCTGTGCACCTGGACTTGCGACCGTATCAGTCTCTGCCGCCAGAGCCATCTGAGGTACCAACAATATTTCCTTTTTCATCTTATATCTGACTTTCACTATCATCTTCACAAACATGTTGCACATCTGCTCTGGGCCAGGCACATTAGGCCAGGGTATCCAGAGAAGCAGGTGTGAAGGAAAGATGTCACAGTGGTTGGGGGCCTAGGCTCTGGAGTTGGAATCCACAGGTTCAAATTCTGCTCCATCCCTTTCTAGCCGAGTAGCACCTTGGGTGATCGGTTTAATCTCTCTGTGCTTCTGTGGTAAGATTCAAACAAGAGAATACAAATAGAATGTAGTGCCACCCAGAGCTCCACTGTTCCTCCTCCTCCTCCTCCAGGGCTAACAGACCCCCACAGGTCACTGAGGTCTTTGCATGTTTATTTCACCTTTAAAGAGGAGGAAGGGACGCTTCCTCCAAGATCCATGCCTAGAGGAAGCCAGGCCAGGTCATCCTAAGGCCAGTATGCAAAGGCCACAGTGGGGGGGGCCTTGTGTGGACCACAAATCCAACCACTTACCTGAGACCAAATCCCAAATTCACAGGTGTAAGAGGCTGATGCATCAGGAGTCTTATCACTGTTACAAAAAGCCAGACCCTACCCTCTTCCTTGTCACCTGGGTGTCATCCACGTTGCCCTGCCCCTGCCTTTTCTACAGCTTCTCTCCCCAAGGCTGGAGTAAGCAGCCCAAGAATGTTCAGACTCACCTTAGGCTATTTCTGCTCAGACGGTGCAGCCACGGGGCAGGCTTTCTCCTCGAGGACTGAGCCAGCCTGGGAAGAAGGGGTTAGAACACTCTCTAGACCGTTAGGCACAGGAAACCCTATGGCAGGAATCTGTTTAGCAGACACAGTTCTCCCATGTCCTTCCTCTGCTCATCAAGGATCCATGCTATTAACATAAGAAAAGGATACTATCACCCAAAGTCACAACCACATGGGTGTAGAGTGCTTTATGTTTTTCAAAACATGCACACCTATCTGGTATCTTCTTCATTCCTTGCAGCGAGGTGCACAAGGCAGGGAGTTTATTCACCATGTGACCGCATTTCAGTTTCCTCAACAGGGGGCAGTGACCTGCCCAAGGGCCCTGAGCAGAATTGCACATCAGGGCTGCTGACTCTTCCAACCAAGGCCAGAATTAGGGTCAGAAAGGACATTTGTATTATATGTACTACATCTTCTTTATCCACTCCTCTGTTGATGGACATTTAGGTTGCTTCCATGTCTTGGCTATTGTAAATAGTGCTACAATGAACACTGGGGTGCATGTACCAATCTGAATTATGGTTTCCTTCTGACATATGCCCAGGAGTGGGATTGCTGGATCGTATGGTAGTTCTATATTTAGTTTTTTAAGGAAACTCTATACTGTTCTCTATAGTGGCTGTACCAGTCTACATTCCCACCAACAGTGTAGGAGGGTTTCCTTTTCTCCACACCCTCTCTAGCATTTATTGTTTGTAGATTTTTTTTTTTATTGGAGTATGATTGCTCTTGTTTGTAGAGTTTTTGATGATGGCCATTCTGACCAGTGTGAGGTGATACCTCATTGTGGTTTTGATTTGCATTTCTCTAGTAATTAGTGATGATTCCAAAAAAAGAAGAAAGGACATTTGGACTCAACATGGGCTACTTCACTGACCAAATTCCTTCTAGCCCTTATAGCTGGTTCCGCTGTCAACATATCTGTCCTCTGGGATCATGTACTTTATGAAGGATGAGTGATGAAAGGGGTTACCAATGTGCTGTTAGATACAAGCGGAGAGGTCAGTGCCAGAAAGCAAAGGATGAGGCACTGGACTCAAAGAAAATCGGGCCAAAGGGGGATAGACATTGAACCTACCATCCTACCCTCCACCCTACCCCAACTGAACAATGAGAAAATTGAACTAAAAAGTCCCTGAGGTCCCAACTCCAGCCATACTTTGATCCTTTAACTGCACTTGGTGCCAGGGACACAGGACACAGAGGAACGAGGCAGGCCCCATCCCTGCCCTCATGGGACTTGCAGTCTAACAATTATTTTGTGTTCCTTTTAAACCTCTATCATCAAATTTCCCACAAAATCAAAGTATCATAAGCTACAAGGTCTTAAGTGGAAATTTATTCCTAACAGAGCCTGGAAATTCTAATATTATCATCCAATCAGGCAGGAGCAAGGAGGTTATGAACAGATAAAGGTAAGGCTTGTGAGAGGTAGGCAAAGAGAGGACTTGGCACTTTTCTAGGAAAAAAAAAAGTCAGGTACCAGGACCCTTTTAGATACAAAAGAGAGAAAAATCTAACCGAAGATGGACATTGTTGCTTTACATAACTGAGAAATTGGCCTCATAGAGTCCTGACTACATTTCAGGACATGGGCCCCTGCCCCACACATCTACTTTCCTCCATGTTTGCTCTGCTCTCAAGCTGGCTCTCCTTGGTGGCAACAGCAACTCCAGAGTACCCAACAGTTACTGTTCAAGGACAGTTAGTTTTGTTGTTTTGTTCTTTTTTTCATTTTTTAAAAAAGATGTAAGATCACAAATAGGTCACTGTCACAACACATTTCAGAAATGAAAAAACAAACATTTTCCCTTTTTAGGGAAAAGATTCCTGTTTTAAAATCAATTCCCTCATCATTGAAAGGATTAGTACGTTTAAAATTTTCCAGTCTCCTAAGGCACGATATTTATTTAAATCAGAATGCCAATATCACCTAATTTCATCATGCTGTAGCAGGAATAAGAGGCAAGGTATTAGCACTATGAAAAACAGCAAATTTTATGGACAAAACCATTAGTCATTGAAGAGAAAGGAAAAAGAGTCTTTTCCCCAGAATTCCAGGCAAAAGCCTCCAGCATCTCACACTTGTGACTGTCATGTGCCCATTCCTGAACCAATCACAGCGGCCAGGGGAACAGGGTTGACATTGACTCAGGCCTACATCCCAATCACCAGCCTGCCAGAACATGAGGTGAGGGCACATGTTCCAAATGTGGGGAAATGCTGGTCCCCCAAGGACCCCTGGACGTGTGTGAGCAGAGGCCACATGTCAGATTTGTGGTGTTACACGCAAGGGGCAGGATCTGGACCATTCTGATCTGTCATCCTCTGAATCCAGACACTCTCTAAAAGCCTTGACATGTACCCAAAACTTTCCAGGGGTTGTTGTAAGGAATAAACTACACTTGCAGAGCACAAATTTCCAAAGGGGCGTCCACGGGAGATTGGCAGCATCTCCTTCTATTCATTTCCAGAGCAAGAACCTCATTTCATCTTGCATCAGAATAGAAGGGCTGCAGGCCACCACCTCCCCTCCTACAACTTTGTTTATCAAACACATAATAGAGCCATCTCTAAAAAGGTCACAAAAAACCCAATAAACATCCAAGAAAATAATAATTAGATATCTGAGCACTGTACTGAGTCTAAATGACTTATGTGGGTCTCATTCGCATCTCACAAAACAAAGTTAACTGTCTCAAAGAAAAAGAAAAAAGAAAAAGAAGAAATGGTCTGAGGCATCTTTGTTCTTCTGGCAGCAGCAACATCATGAGCAAGTAATGAAATAATTTAATTCAAATCGCACCTGCTCTCTGAATTCCCTCTCCTTCTGTGCAAAAACAGATTACATTGACTTGCTTTTTTTGTAAATCAGTGAGCTGGCTGTAATGATGTTATGAAATAATTATTAATGCTGGTGATCGTTGGAAGCCTGAGTTCCAGGCTTGGTGGAGTTGGGGAATTTCCTCCTATCAAGAAAGGCAGCTCCTTGCAAGGACCTCAGACCCACTGCAAGGATCCAAATAAATTGGTAAGAAATCAGTGAAAGGGTGAATCTCACTAACTTCCTTTTCATTGAGGGAAGATTCTGGGGAGAGCTGGTAAAATAGATGAGATGAGCTCCACCCAGGAGACCCCCAACTGACAAACCTCAGTATGCAAGTTTCTTTGAAACTCAGAATAAGCAATCTCTCTCAGTAATCCCTTAAGTTACATCTCTGCAAAGCCCTTCAGCAATATATAAAGTGATTCCTCCATTTGTTTTGAAAACTGGGTCCAGACAAGATAAAACAATATTTTATCCAGACTCAGTGCCTTATAACACAAATGCCAGATCGAATGCCAAGTCAATTTATTCTAAAATGAATGGTTCCTTGATCTATTTCTTTTTGTCACTATTTAAAATAATATTTGGGACCACCCTGATGAGTGAGGAAAAGGAGACGTAATAGGTACTAGGCTACCTCTCACAGGTACACGTTAGGTACATAGATGTTCAACCACTTTGCTGGGAGTACCATCTGGAACAACCTCTTTTGCGGGCTATTTGGCAAATATCAAAAATTTTAATGTATTTATCCTTTGATCTGGTAGTTACATTTCAAAAAAATTATACCCCAAATATTCTTGTACATATTCCAAAATAAGTCTGTACAAGGACATTTATTGTAACATCAATGCCTACAGTAGCAAAGGACTGGAAGCATCCTAAATACCTATTATTGGGGGAGGTGTTAAATAAATCATGGTGCATCCAAACAATAACATATTTTGCAGCCATTAAAAACAGTGAGCCTGCTTTACATGTATGGATTTAGAGCAAACTGCAAGATGTGCAATTAAATAAAAAGGCAAAGAACTGTATGTAGGATGCTGTCATTTGTCAGGGAAGGGAAGGAAAGGAGGAGGGACTCATCTGTTTGTAAACAGATGAGACAACCGCTGGAAAGATTCACAACGCAACACTTCCACTGGCTCCCTTTGGAGACAATAGAGAGACTGGGGACTTCATGGAGGAAGACTTGCGTTTCACTCTATACTCTAAGCAAACAGGTAAAATAAACAGAAGAATTACTATATATCGGTATGGACAAAATACCAATACAGGTTCTCTACAGAGAATTAATAAAATACAGATAAACAAAAGAAAAGAAAAAATTGGTCAAAGATAATCCTTTCATATCCTTCCAGGAATTATTTCAACAATTCCAGCGATTGTTTCATACTCTTCCAGACCTATTTCTATACATATTTTAATAAAAAGTGGATTGTGTTAGTAATAACATATATCAAACAACTTTAAATATTAATAAATATTCATCTATAGCATCATTTTTAAACTAATAAACTTTACTTTTTAGAGAGGTTTAGGTTCACAGCAAAATTGTGAGGGAAGTACAAAGAATTCCCGTTTATCCCCTGTCCTCACACCTACATGACCTCCCCAACTATTAACAGCTGCACCAGAGTGGAATATTTGTCCCAATTGATGAACCTGCAATGACACATTATTATCAGTCAAAGACCATAGTGTACCTCAGTGTTCACTCTTGATGTTGTGCATTCTACGGGTTTGGACAAACGTATAGTGACATGTATCCACTATTATAGTACTATACAGAACAGTTTCACTGCCCTAAGATCCTCTGTGTTCTGCCTATTCATCTCTCTTTCCCCGCTAACCCCAGGCAACCACTAATTTTTTTACTGACTCTATAGTTTTGCATTTTCCTGAATGTCATATAGTTGGAACCATAGCGTCTGTAGCCTTTTCAGACTGGCTTCTTTTACTTAGTCATGTGCATGTAAATTTCCTCCATGTCTTGTCATGGCTTGATAGCTCATTTCTTTTTAGGACTGAATAATATTCTATTGTCTGGATGTACTGGAGTTTATTTATCCATTCACCAACTGAAGGACATATTGATTGCTTCCAAGTTTTGGCAATTATGAATAAAGCTGCTACAAACATCCACATGCAAGTTTTTGTGTGGGCGTAAGTTTTCAGTTCCTTTGGGGAAATACCAAGGAGTGCAATCATTGGATCGCATGGCAAGAGTAGGCTTAGTTTTGTAAGAAACTGCCAAACTGTCTTCCAAAGTGACTACAACTGTTGCATTCCCACCGGCAGTGAATGAAATTTACTATTATTTCACATCCTTGCCAGCAATTGGTGTTGTGTTGTCAGTGTTTTGGATTTTGGCCATTCTAATATGCCTGTTGTGGTATTTCATTGTTGTTTTAATAACTTGTAATTCCTTAATAATATATGGTGTTGAACATCTTTTCATATGATTGCTTACCATCTGAATATCTTCTCAGTGAGAAACCTATTCAGGTCTTTGGCCCATTTTTTAATCAGGTTGTTCATTTTCTTATTTTAAGTTTAAAAGTCCTTTGTATATTTTGGGTAACAGTCCTTTATTAGACGTGTGTCTTGCAGATATTTTCTCCTGGTCTGTGGCTTGTCTTCTCATTCCCTCGACATTGTCTTTCATAGAATTTTTGATTTTAATGTCATCCAGCCTATCAATTATTTCTTTCATGAATCATGACTTTGGTGTTGTATCTAGAAATTATTGCCATAAAAAATAAAAAATAAAATAAAATAAATAAAAAAATCATTGCCATACCCAGTCATCTAGATTTTCTCCTATGTTATCTTCTAGGAGTTTTACAGTTTTGCATTTTACATTTAGATTCATTTTGAGTTAATTTTTGTAAAGGGTGTAAGGTCTGTGTCTAGGTTCATTCTGTGTGTGTGACTGTCCAGTTGTTCCAGCATCATTTGTTAAAAATACTATCTTTACTCCATTGTATTGCCTTGGCTCCTTTGTCAAAGACCACATTATGCTAAGTGAGATAAGTCCGACAGAGAAAGACAAGTACTGTATGATATCATTTACGTGTGGAATCTAAAAAGCCTAATTCATAAAAACAGTAAAATCATGGTTACCAAGGAATGGGGGTTGAGGAGAGGGGACAGGTGTTGTTTAAGGGTACAAACTTGCAAGTAGTAAATAAGCCATAGAGTATATTTTACTGGTCTTTGACTGATTCACTATACATAATGCAATGTATAGTGAATATGATGAATATAATCGTTAAATTTGCTAAGAGACTAGAACTTAATTCTTCCAAACACCAAAAAGACAGGATAATTATGTAATGTGATAAAGGTGTTAATTATCACTACACTGACAATCATATTACAATATATAAATATGTCAAATTAACATGTTGTACACCTTAAATTTGCACAATATATGTCAAATATATTTCAGTTTTTAATAAATAAATAAATAGACAATGCAAGGGGGAAAAAAGAATAAAATAAAAGTTTTAATTTTATCTTTATTCATTCTCTGATTCTCTTCCTTGTTTACGCAGATCTAAGTTTCTGACCTATATCATTTTCTTTCTCTCTGAGCAACTTCATTTGACATATTTTGAAAAGCAGATTACTGGCAACAAATTCCCTCAACTTTTTTTTTTTTTTTTTTTGTCTAAGAAAGTCTTTCTTTCTTTTTCACTTTTGAAGAATAATTTTGCAGGGTACAGAATTCTAGGTTGGTGAGATTTTTTTTTCTCTCTTAGTACTTTATTATACTCCACTCTTTTTTTTTTAATATTTATTTATTTGTCTGCACTGGGTCTTAGTTGCAGCATGCAGGATTTTTAGTTGTGGCATGCGGGATCTAGTTCCCTCACCAGGGATCGAACCCGGACCCCCTGCAGTGGGAACATGGAGTCTTAACTGCTGGACCACCAGGGAAGTTCCTCCACTCTCTTCTTGTTTGCATGGTTTCTGAGGAGAAGTCACACATAACTCTTATCTTTGCTCCTCTATAGGAGTGTTTTTTCCTCTGGCTTCTTTCTATATTTTTTCTTTATCTTTGATTTGCTCAAGTTTGGATGTGATAAGCATAGGTGTAGTTGGTTTTGGTTTTTGTTTTTTGGGGGGAAGGGAGAGGTTGGCATTTATCCTGCTTGGTGATCTCCGAGTTCCCTGGATCTGTGGTTTGGGGTCTGACATTAAATTTGTGAAATTCTCAGGCGTTATTGTTTCAAATTTGCTTCTGTTTCTTTCTGTCTTTCTTCTCTTTCTGTTATTCCCATTACACGTAGTTTTTGTTATTGTCCCACAATTCTTGGCTTGTCTATTCTGGTTGTTGTTTTTTTTTTCAGTCTTTTTTCTCTTTGCCTTTCAGTTTTAGAAGTTTCTAGTGTCATATCCTAAAGATCAAATATGCTTTCCCCAGCCATGTCCAGTCAGAGGCATTATTCATTTCTATTATGGTATTTTTTTATCTCTAGTATTTCTTTTTAATTCTTAGAATTTCCTTCTCTCTGCTCACATTATCCATCCGTTCTTGCATGCTGTCTGCTTTTCCAAGTAAAGCCTTTAGCATATTAAACACAGTTGTGGGAGTTTTTTAAAATTTCTGGTCAAATAATTCTAACATTCCTGCCATGTCCAGCTCTGGTTCTGATGCTTGTTTAGTCCCTTCAAACTGTGGGGGTTTTTTTGCCTTTGTAATTTTTTGTTGAAGGGTGGACACAGTGTACTGAATAAAAGGAGTGGTAAATAGGCCTTTAGTAATGCAGTGGTGGGGTTTGGGGGGAGGGGAAGCATTCTATAGTCCTGCGATTAGGTCTCAGTCTTTCAGTGAGACTGTGCCCCTTAACTGCAAACTTCATCAGTGCTTCTCAGTGTTTTCTTCCCCCTTAGGTGGGACAGGATGGTTCAAGGGGCAGAGTTGGGTATTTCCCTTCCCCCAAGTAGGTTAGGCTCTGATAAAATAGTTTCTCCTGAGGGCAAGCCTTATTAAAAAGGAAAGAATGCTCTGGTATATTTTTTTAATGTTTCCTTTTCCCCTCCTCCTGCCAAAAGAGTGAGGGGAGTTTTCTCTGATATTTACTGTAAGGACTTGGTGGATCTCCCTACAGGTAAAATTCACAAAAGGGTGAAGTCCCCCCATGACTGAGTCTCCCTGGAGTTTTTAACTCTCAGAACTGTCCATAATGAGTCTCCAGCAATTTATCAAATTACAGCTTAGGATTTCCTAACCTGGCCCTATTTCCCATGGAAGCTTCTGTCGTGGGTTTCTGCTCCAATAAGTTGTGATTCTCTGTATCTGCCTGTCCATCTCTTCAATTTGGGGGGCAGCAGTTTGCATTGTGACCTCACTTCTCTGATGGATCTAAGAAGAGTTGTTGATTTTTCAGTTTGGTCAGCTTTTTACTTGTTGTAAACACCTACATGGAAACCAGAAGTCTGAAAAGCATCATTTTAAATTTATATACTATATTTTATCCACTTCTTTTTTACCAAATGGAATTCTCTTTTCTTTTCAACAAATTCAAAGACCACCTAAAGATTCCAAGCTGACTTAGTTGGATTTGCCTCACTTAGTTCTTATTTCCCCTTCCTGTTTCCTCAAGTACAATCTATTTAATTTTGACTCTGAGGACTGACTTTAGAACTGGAGACTCGATTTGGATACTGGGCAAATAGGTTTCACCAAAGAGTTAGAAGATTTAGCTAGCAGCCGTGGAAATCCAATATATCTTGCTTTTCTTAATTCCCATAAAATACTTTAATGTTACATTGATTGCCAACTCAACTGTTTTAACCAGTACCTGGGTCCTACTCAGCAGATAGCAAGTTTTGCAAGATATTATGCCATTAATTGCATGATAATATTATGTTCATGATGGTAATATAAATGAGGTAGTAAAAAGCAGCTGATTAAATGTCAAGGACTAAGAAAATACATTGGAATGACACTGAAGCATGGTGTAAATTTGGAAAGACACTCTTCCATTTTGGAAATAGTCAAGCAGTGTATTTAATAAGCAACCTATATTCTTAAGTTCCACTGCTGGAACTGAACCTATTTTTTTCCTAAAGGTTCACCAGTTTTTAGATTTTGCTGAAACTCAGCTGGAGGAAGAATTTATTTTCAAAGCTTCCACTACCTAGGGTTTCACACTAAAAGAAAGTAAAAGTTTCTCTTCTCTTAAAGTTTGTAAGTTTTGTATAGAGGAACTTTCTTGCTTTTCCGTTTTTCTACTCTACTGATCACAGAATCCGTCCAGCCACCATGCATCCTTTGGCTCCTAGGCAGAGAAATTCTTCAGGAAAGAAGCCTTCCAATCTCTCTCCTTCAGTCCTTCTTGTCAACAAAAGACAAGCCCCCTTGGAGAACCATGGCAAAGACACGAGAGAAGCCACAGAAGGAGTGGCCGAGGTCTATTCCTTTCAATTAGGAATGGAGTCCTCAGACTATCTTGGCAGAGACTCCAACAAGAAAAATATCTCATCCGTTCATCCAATCAAGTGGATTTTGAGCACCTACTCAGTATAAGTCAAGAGCCAGCGCAGGAGTAGAAGTGGAAGTTCAAAGGTAGATAAAGCCCCTCTCTCCTTCCAGGTTAGGAGAGGGAGGAAAAGCAAGGACCTAAGGAGAACTCTTATTGCCAGGATTCCTTTCTGTGCAGCCGAGCCCTGTTTCTGTTTGAGGGAATGCTTTGATGAGCTGCTTGGGATGAAGGTAGGGATGAGGGTGGCCTCTGAGGATCATCTCAAGACAGACTTCCAAGGGGATCAGGGAGAGCAGGATGGGGGCAAAAGATCAGGCCAAGGGAATTGATCTCCACTACAGAAGAGAGAGGAGCCAACAAAGTTGGTACCTACTGGGAAAGGGAAGGGGGAAAACCAAACCGACTAACCCCAGGGAACATGGCCAAGCAGGAATTCAGAGCACAGACTCCCCCAGGTCATGGCTACAGTTGAAGGCTCTGGTGTGTGCGCGACCGTCCTTTTACTTCCCTACAAAAATGTCTTTGTATGTGTTTTCTTTAAAGGAACCACGAAGTAGGGAGAATCAGACACGGACCCAAATAACCAGAATACAGAGAAAAGTGTAAGATTCACAAGCAACAGGCAGATAAAGAGACAGGCTGTGAGAACTTAGGGAGCACAGTGGTCACTTCCAAGTGGAAGTTAAGGGCAGAATTCATGGGGGAGGTGGTGTTGAAGAACAGGACTTCGAGGCTGGGGGGAAGGGGCGTGCAAGCCGGCAATGAGCTGTGTACCGGCAAGGAGAGGGCGTGGACGAGGACCGTGAGGGACGGAGGTGGGGGGAAGCACAGCGCCGGTGCGAGGACCAGCTGTGGGCTCGGGCAGTCCTGCTCCAGCTCACTCACGCCCTTCCCATGAAAAGACGGTCTATTTGCTTCGCACAGCCCCACGAATTCTGGTGTATTCAGAGATCGCAACTGGAAGGGATGCAATTAGAAGACAGAAAGGCACAGGGTAACTCTCTGTGCCTTTCTGAAGAGCTGCCCATCTTCCCCAGAGCCAAGGACTCATTTGTATTCCTTGTCTGCTCAGCTCCCAGCGCTGTGAGTGCCGGCTGGTAGGCAGAAGGCAGTCGTGCAAGCCCGCCCAGCGCTGGCCAGCTTGCACCTGCTTATGAAGACTGAACTCACCCCTGTTTACCTCTTCTCGCACTTCACCGAGAAGTTTTCTTCAGTCTCTGCCATGCACACCACTCACACTGTGATCACCTGCAGAAATTGTTGGAGAGAGGACGTGAGGGCTTCGCTGATGGAGCACCAGCAACGAATGCTCAATGTGCATAGACACTGGGCGTGGTGTTAGCTCTTTATCAAATGAGACTAGATGCAGACTCCCTGACCTTTGACCTTACACTTCTCTCACTTCCTGCAGCCCGCTTTCCCCTTTCCTATCACGTGTGCTATGTCTCCCTCTGTAGTGGCACCCACTCTATTTTATTTCTTCTTCTTTTTTTTTTTTTTTTTTTGCAGTCCAGATGATTTTATTTTTATTTTTTAAATTTATTTTATTGATGCATAGTTGATTTACAATGTTGTGTTAATTTATGGTATGCAGCACAGTGATTCAGTTATACATATATATACATTCTTTTTCATATTCTTTTCCATTATAGTTTATCACAAGACATTGAACATAGTTCCCTGTGTCAGTTACTCCATATTATATAATATATGACCAGTAGCTCTTCTCTCAGTGCCACCTACAACATGGCCATTTATTTCCAATTATAGTTGTATCTGTGCAGTTTTCTTAATTCAGGCTTTCCTCAAGTTTTCACCTTGTCTTTAATGCCTATCAAATATGAAGTTCATCTCTGCATCTAGGCTATTTATTATTTTGTGCTCTGCCTATCCAGGCAACAGACACTTTCATTTTGTTTCATCTCAGGTTAACATCTATTCCATGAAATGGCCCTTACCTACTCCAAAGTTATTGCTCTTCATCAGTAGCCCGGAGAAGCAACATACTTGAGAATAAGGAACAGACCTAAAGGACTGTGATGGGGTCCCTACTTTGTCTCTTGCTGTGTGACCTTGGGCAGAGCAGCCAACCTTTCTGAGCCTCCACTTGTTCATCTATAAAGTGCAAAGAGAGTGTGAAGTTATCTCCTCAAACTTGCCTTACAACAGGATTTCCCAACCATGACACTATTGCTGTTTGGGGCCAGGTAATTCTTCTCTGTGTGGGGCTGTCTTGTGCACTCGTTGTGTAGCGGCATTGTCACTATCTACCCTCTGGATGCCAGGATCATCCCCCAAGTTGTAGCAACCCAAAATGCCGCCAGGCACTGCTAAATGTCGCCTAGGGACAAAATCACCCCTAACTGAGAACCACTATCTTAGAGACACCTTGTGGGCTGGGTGGCATAGAGGGGGAAACAATGTCTAGGTTTGGTAGGACAGACATTTGGGGATCAGGGAGGAATGATCCGGAAGTGGTGACGTCCTGCTCCAGAGGGCAAGGCAGAGGGTCCCTTTCTAATAAAAGCAGGTCCAGGAAAAGGAGAATGTGGGACATAAGTGTTTCGACAAGTGTTAAGATTCTCCTTAGCAGAGAAGACAAAAGTTAATTTCTGAAATACGTCAGGGAAAACCTTCGCTATCATGAATATTAACCTTCTTCCAAACACTGTAGTCGAGTCTCATCAGAGAAACAGAAATTCCTTCTGTTAACCAGACTTTGGCCCTGCTTATTGCAAAACAACAACTGTAGCACAAAAAAGAAAAAGAGGGTCTTGCCTCAAATCTCCTGCCTGTTAGGTATAAACTATTGAGGTATCAGTGTTTCTATGTAATACCATATTGTTGTGTTAAAATATAATTTTTAAAAAGATAAAATCTTGACTCTCATACAAACATAAAATAAACATGTGTCAAAGATTTTATTCAACTCGTTAATCAAGAGAAAGCCAGTAAGGGCTTCCCTGGTGGCACAGTGGTTAAGAATCCGCCTGCCGATTCAGGGGACACAGGTTCGAGCCCTGGTCCAGGAAGATCTCACATGCCGCGGAGCAACAAAGCCCTTGTGCCACAACTACCGAGCCTGTGCTCTAGAGCCCGTGAGCCACAACTACTGAGCCCGCGTGCCACAACTACTGAAGCCCGCGCGCCTAGAGCCTGTGCTCCGCAACAAGAGAAGCCACTGCAATGAGAATCCCGCGCGCCGCAATGAAGAGTAGCCCCCGCTCGCTGCAACTAGAGAAAGCCCGCGCGCAGCAATGAAGGCCCAATGCAGCCAAAAATAATTAATTCATTAATTTTTAAAAAAAGAGAAAGCCAGTAAGATCTTAAAACCATATCAAATGAGAATTTGATGACAAGGGTATTTTAGGCAACTTAATAAAAGAGCACTAGGATATTAAGGGTTCTGCACCCAATTACAATGTGTGGGGCTTTTTCACCCACATCCAAGCAATCCTCCAACACCAGCTGGGTGTCCTATAATTCAACTCAATCCTGACACCACCTACCTGGAGACAGCGTTAGAGCCCGCAGGTTAAGGGCTTGCTGGGGCTCAGGGTGGACTGCCCCCAAAATATGCCAAAATGGCACATTTGTTAGCTTAAATTAAAGTCACATAAGATGTAGCAGGTGCAAGAAGGACACTGTGACCCTCCTCCGTCCTCCTAAAAGCAGGAACTAAACCTCCCATGTGAAAGGTGCCCTCCCTGTACCAGGAGGTAGCGGCAACATCCTTGTCGCCAGAGAGGGGATTCAGGGCTCAGAAGGCTGTGCAAACAAATCTTGTTACTTCTTTACTAGTTTCCTACCCCTAGCCTAAACTTCTTTGTCTTGGTCAGTTCTTCATAAATGTATTGCTTCTTTGTCTACAAAGTATAAAAGCTGCCTGCTTTGATCATTTCTTTAGGTCCCATATCTTTGAGATCTCCATACATACAATTCGGATTGATTTTCTCCTGTGAATCTGTCTTGTGCCAATTTAATTAGAGCAGCCAAAAGAACCCAGAAGGGTAGGGGGAGATTTTCCCCTCCCAGACAGGCTCAGTCTCACAAGACTATATCCCCCATCCCCACACTTCAGATGCCAATCACAAGTCCAGGTTCAGACAAGACCTCTGCTTCTGGTAGGCTATAGATTGGAGGTTCCAACGACCGCTCCTTGGGTTCAATTAGTTTGCTAGAGCTGCTCACAGAACTCAAAGAAACATTTGACTTACTAGATCACTGGTTTATTATAAAAGGATATAACTCAGGAACAGCCAGATGAAAGAGGCGTGTGGGGCAAGGTATGAGGAAGGGCAAGGAGCTTCCACACTCTCTGAGCACGCCAATCTCCCCAAATCTGCACGTGTTCACCAACCCAGAAGCTCTCAGTACCCCATCATTTATGTTTTTATGGAGGCTTCATCACACAGGCATGCTTGATTAAATCATTGGCCATTGGTGATTTTTTTTAATTTATTTTTTATTTAAGTATATTTGAATTACAATGTGTTAATTACTGCTGTACAGCAAAGTGACTCAGTTATACATACATATATATTCTTTTTCATATTCTTTTTCATTATGCTATACAGTAGGACTTTCTTGTTTATCCATTCTATATACACCAGTTTGCATCTGCTAATCCCAAACTCCCACTCCTACCCTCTCCTACCCGCCACCCCCTTGGCAACCACCAGTCTATTCTCTATGTCCCTGATTTTGTTTCTGTTTCATAGATAGGTTCATTTGTGTCATATTTTAGATTCCACATATAAGTGATATCATATGGTATTTGTCTTTTTCTTTCTGACTTACTTCACTTAGTATGATAATCTCTAGTTGCATCCATGTTGCTGCAAATGGCATTATTTTGTTCTTTTTTATGGCTGAGTAGTATTCCATTGTATATATTACCACATCTTCTTTATCCACTCATCTGTCAATGGACATTTAGGTTGTTTCCATGTCTTGGCTACTGTGAATAGTCCTGCTATGAACATAGGCGTGCATGTATCGTTTTTTTTTTTTTTTTGAATTTTATTTATTTTTTTATACAGCAAGTTCTTTTTACTTATCTATTTTATACATATCAGTGTATATATGTCAATCCAATCTCCCAGTTCATCCCACCACCACCCCTCCACCCCCGCTTTCCCCCCTTGGTGTCCATACATTTGTTCTCTACATCTGTGTCTCTATTTCTGCCTTGCAAACCAGTTCATCTGTACCATTTTCCTAGATTCCACATATATGTGTTAATATACGGTATTTGTTTTTCTCTTTCTGACTTACTTCACTCTGTATGACAGTCTCTAGGTCCATCCATGTCTCTACAAATGACCCAATTTCATTCCTTTTTATGGCTGAGTAATATTCCATTGTATATATGTACCACAACTTCTTTATCCATTCTTCTGTCAATGGGTATCTGTCCATGGGTCATCTGCTTCCATGACCTGGCTATTGTAAATAGTGCTGCAATGGACATTGGGGTGCATGTGTCTTTTTGAATTATGGTTTTCTCTGGGTATATGCCCAGTAGTGGGATTGCTGGGTCATATAGTAATTCTTTTTTTTTTTTTTTTTTTTTTTTAAAGGATTTTCTTATTTATTTATTTATTTATTTATTTATTTTTGGCTGTGTTGGGTCTTCGGTTCGTGCGAGGGCTTTCTCCAGTTGCGGCAAGCGGGGGCCACTCTTCATCGCGGTGCGGGGACCGCTCTTCATCGCGGTGCGCGGGCCTTTCTCTATCGCGGCCCCTCCCGTCGCGGGGCACAGGCTCCAGACGCGCAGGCTCAGCAATTGTGGCTCACGGGCCCAGCTGCTCCGTGGCATGTGGGATCTTCCCAGACCAGGGCTCGAACCCGTGTCCCCTGCATTAGCAGGCAGATTCTCAACCACTGCGCCACCAGGGAAGCCCAGTAATTCTATTTTTAGTTTTTTAAGGAACCTCCATACTGTTCTCCATAGCGGCTGTATCAATTGATATTCCCACCAACAGTGCAAGAGGGTTCCCTTTTCTGCACACCCTCTCCAGCATTTGTTGTTTGTAGATTTTCTGACGATGCCCATTCTAACCAGTGTGAGGTGATACCTCATTGTAGTTTTGATTTGCATTGCTCTAATAGTGATGTTGAGCAGCTTTTCATGTGCCTCTTGGCCACCTATATGTCTTCTTTGGAGAAATGTCTATTTAGGTCTTCTGCCCATTTTTTAATTGGGTTGTTTGTTTTTTTAATATTGAGCTGCATGAGCTGTTTATATATTTTGGAGATTAATCCTTTGTCCGTTGATTCATTTGCAAATATTCTCTCCCATTCTGAGGGTTGTCTTTTCATCTTGTTTGTAGTTTCCTTTGCTGTGCAAAAGCTTTTAAGTTTCATTAGGTTCCATTTGTTTATTTTTGTTTTTATTTCCATTACTTTAGGAGGTGGATCAAAAAAATCTTGCTGTGATTTATGTCAAAGAGTGTTCTTCCTACGTTTTCCTCTAAGAGTTTTACAGTGTCCAGTCCTACATTTAGGTCTTTAATCCATTTTGACTTTATTTTTGTGTATGGTGTTAGGGAATGTTCTAATTTCATTCTTTTACATGTAGCTGTCCAGTTTTCCCAGTGAGGGGTACATGTATCTTTTTGAATTATAGTTTTGTCTGGATATATGCCCAGGAGTGGGATTACTAGATCATATGGTAATTCTATTTTTAGTTTTCTGAGGAGTCTCCATACTGTTTTCCACAGTGGCTGAACCAACTTACATTCCCACCAACAGTATAGGAGGGTTCCCTTTTCTCCACACCCTCTCCAGCATTTGTTATCTGTAGACTTTTTAATGATGGCCATTCTGACTGGCATGAGGTGGTACCTCACTGTAGTTTTGATTTGCATTTCTCTAATAATAAGCGATGTTGAGCATCTCTCCATGTGCTTTTTGGCCATCTATATTTCTTCTTTGGAGAAATGTCTCTTTAGGTCTTCTGCCCATTTTTTGGTTGGGTTGTTTGTTCTTTTGCTGCCGAGTTGTATGAGCTGTTTGTATATTTTGGAAATTGAGCCCTTGTCAGTCTCATTGTTTGCAAGTATTTTCTCCCATTCTGTAGGTTGTCTTTTCATTTTGTTTATGGTTTCCTTTGCTGTGCAGAAGCTTGTAAGTTTGATTAGGTCCCATTTATTTATTTTCATTTTTATTTCTATTGCCTTGGGAGACTGACCCAAGAAAATATTGGTACAATTTACGTCAGAGAATGCTTTGCCTATGTTCTCTTCTAGGAGTTTTATGGTGTCATGATTTTTGTTTACGTAAGTCTTTAAGCCATTTTGAGTTTATTTTTGTGTATGGTGAGAGGGCATGTTCTAAATTCATTGATTTACATGTGGCTGTCCAACTTTCCCAGAACCACTTGCTGAAGAGACTGTCTTTTTCCCATTTTGAATTCTTGCCTCCTTTGTCAAAGATGAAGTGACCATAGGAGTGTGTGTTTATTTCTGGGCTCTCTATTCTGTTCCATTGATCCATGTGTCTGTTTTTGTGCTAATATTGCGCAGTTTGTTCATTTTTTTAAACAAATAAATAAATAAATTTATTTATTTGTTTGTTTGTTTACTTATGACTGCATTGGATCTTCGTTGCTGTGTGCAGACTTTCTCTAGTTGCGACGAGTGAGGGCTACTCTTCGTTGCAGTGTGCAGGCTTCTCATTTTGATGGCTTCTCTTTGTTGTGGAGCATGGCCTCTAGGCACATGGGCTTCAGTAGTTGTGGCTCGCGGGCTCTAGAGTGCAGGCTCACTAGTTGTGGCTCATGGGCTTAGTTGCTCCACAGCATGTGGGATCTTCCCAGACCAGGACTCGAACCCGTGGCCCCTGTACTGGCAGGCAGATTCTTAACCACTGCACCACCAGGGAAGTCCTTACCATGCAGTTTTGATTACTGTAGCTTTACAGTATTGTCTGAAGTCTGGGATGGTTATGCCTCCTGCTTTGTTCTTTTTCTTTAGGATTGCTTTGGCAATTCTGGGTCTTTTATGGTTCCATATGAATTTTAGGATACTTTGTTATAGTTCTCTGGAAAAGGTCATGGGTAATTTGATAGGGATCACATTGAATCTGTCGATTGCTTTGAGTAGTATGGCCATTGGTGATTGAACTCACCTGCCAACCCCTCTCCCCTCTCTGGGGCGTGGGGGTGGTGGTTTAAAGTTCCAGTCCTCTCATCACAAGATTGGCTCCACTGGCAACCAGCATCCATCCTTAGGACCTTTCCAACTCACTCCATTAACATAACAAAAGAGACCTTTATTACTCTGATCGCTTAGGAAATTCCAAGGGTTTGCGGAGCTCTGTGCCAGAAATGGGGATACATACAATAAAGATACATTTATTATAAATCACAATATCATAGATATGATTGTTAAGTTAGATACAAAACAAGTTGCTGCCCTCAGGAGCAAAAACCATAACCTTTGGAGTTATCCTTTCCACTAATTAGAAATTATTTGCACCTCAGCCAGACCAAAATCTACAAGTTCACCTCTGACCAATGGGAACTGTAAAATAACCCCTTCGGGAGATAGTCAAAGGTGCCAGCCCAGCACTGTACTGAAAGAGCACTCAAACATTTCTTGGACCTATTTCTAAGGCTTATTTTTCTAAAAGCTGAATGAATGAATGCTGCCCTCCTAGGCCCTGGGTTGCAGCAATGAACCACCTCTGCCACTGCCTTCAAGGATTAAAGTCTAGGAAGGCAGCAGACACACAAAAGTTAATCACAATCAGGTTACAGGAGAAATAAATGTAAACTATCCCATCTGGAATTTTTACACACTGGTGGTGGGAGTCTACACTGGCACAACTCTTTTAGAGAACAAGGTGTGACACTTAGTAGAGGGCAGGGCCCTGACCCTCATCTTATAGTGTGGAGTCAAACACAAGTCTGTCAAAATTGATGCATCAAGAAATATAGAGATTTACTTATATAAAGGTAATCAAATATGAGAGCTAAACATAATAATATAAATATCAAACATTGAAAGGAGGAGAAAAGTAGTTTAAATGTAATTTTTTCACATTGGGGTAACGATAGTTGTCTAAAATGAAATAATGATCATGAAATCGAGTATACTATCTTATATTTTGGAGATGACCATCAGTAATCAAAATAGAAACGGCTAAACGAGGGTGTTTCCAGGGTGACCTTTAGGAAAAGGGGAAGGTGACCTGTGACACCGTGACAGTAGGGGGCACAAGAAGAGCACTCACAGCTGCCTGCAGGGGTCTGGGAAGGCTCCAGGGAGCAAGCTGCATTTGAGATAAGGCTCAGTGACAAGTGGGGGATTGCTAATTTGTCAACTGGACAGTTGGGGAAAAGCATTCAAGATAGAAGGAACAGCATGGCAGCTGCTCAGAAGTAAGAAAGAACAGGGTGCATTTATTGGAGCAGGATGTTCAAGGCTGGGATACAAGGCCAGGCAGGCATGGGCTGGACCAGACAGCCCTTGTGAGACAGACAACAACGTTTAAATGTAACGTGTAGACACTGAGGACACAATACAAAGTAGTTATTGCTGTCGTTTGTCTCAATCATCTGCAGGAATGGACATGACATCAGAACAATGAGACCCAGTGTCATGGAGGAGACAGCGCATAAACATCTTATGAATGCACTCCTTTTCCTCGGTACTTACCACACCTTATGCTAGACTGGGATCAAAAGCTGAATAAAATATAGTCCTTGCTTTTCAGAGACTCACATTCTAGTAAAAAATAATTTTTAATGATAGATTTAATAGCAGTTCTGAACAATGATATAAAAACCTCCACAAGGCAACTCACAATGAGGAGCAGAGACACATGGCAGGTGCACGAGCCTTTGGACCTGCGACTCAGGGTAGGAGTGACACGGGGTGCCTGGATGCAGGGAGGGCTTCCTGGAAGAAGGAAGCCTTACAGGATGGTCAAACGTGGCTGAGTGCAGACAGCACCGGGTCTTCCAGGCAAAAGCCATGGCAGGAGCGAGGCACAGGTGCACAGGACAAGAATTCTGTCCTCCCTCCCTACTTCTCCTTCCACCTTTTGGACGTGGCTTTTATAACCAGGCACAATGGGGCCAAGTGCTGAGATTTAACCAAGGCTTCTTCCTCCCCGGCCCCCAGCTTCCTTGAACATTCTCTCTGAATCATTTCTACCCTGAGGACTGTACAAAGAATCTGTTCCTAGTTTCTGAGCTTCTAGTACACCTTTTGTGTCTCAACAACATAGGGAAAATCTTTGAGAGAAAGGGTTTCTTGAGACTCCAGAAGTAAGGAATTAGGGAATTCCCTGGCAGTCCAGTGGTTAGGACTCTGTGCTTTCACTGCTGAGGGCACGGTTTTGATCCCTGGTCAGGGAACTAAGATCCTGCGAGCTGCACGGCGTGGCCAAAAAAAAAAATGAAGTAAGGTATCAGAACAACAATGGATTTGGAAGAATGTATGCCTTGCCAAATTCTCCTGCCACAGGGAGAGGAGATTAAAAATACATACATACATATGTACATACATACATACATACCTTCCTGAAGGCTGAAGAAGGGTAGGTATTTTACCCAGAGTTAAAATAGAAGAGCTTTAGGATGAGCTGTCAGCGTGGGTCCCTGAGAATGAGCCAGATCTCTTCTCCTTCCTGAGATCAAAACTCTGGGTAGATTTGATCTTGAAAAGGAGCAAGCATGGAGACCTCAGAGAAGTTTAGGGGACCTGAGAGCATAACAGACCTGAGCCAGTTCTAGGGTAACAGGTGCCAGTGTGAGCAAGGTCCCCCCACCCTTGTAGAGGCTTGCCTGTGAAGTTGGCTGGGCAGGGGCGGGGGGATGTCTAGGCAGGTGTACCTGAGGGCCCCCCAGCTGAAGCTTGCTCCCTCCAGCAGGCCCCAGGAGGGACACAGAAGAGTGGCAAGCAGGTCAGGGGACCCAGAAAGAGGACACAGGGCCGGTGGACCCAACAAACCGAGGCCATCACCGGAGATGTCGCCCATGAGTACCAGAAGACCAGTCACCCCTCAGAGGTGCAGAGTGCCACACAGTCCCTCCCCCCATCACCCCCTCTACATCCCCAACCTGTGCCATGGTGATTCCCTGAAGGGAGGCATAGAGTTCCAAAAGGAGGAAAGTTTAAACTTCAAGATTCCCTGAGTTCACCTTGAATGCGTACAATTAAATTTTAAGTGGAAATGTGAGGAGGGAAAACTAATTTTAGTTATAGAGAAAAAGTTACATTTTTTGCACACCCAAGTTCTAAGCACGTAGAATCCTCACCAGTTAGGCAAGAAGACATCTTAAACTGTGCCTTCACAGCTCAGCCTTGAGCCCAGGGGCAGCAATCAGCTGCACATTCGGATCTCCTGGGTGCTTTTAAAAGATGGACCGATGCTAGGGCGACTCCAGACCAATTATGTCAGAATTTCTGGGAACATGGCTCAGGGAATCTGTACTTTTTTTTTAAAGCCCCCAAGTTGATTATAATGCACAACCAAAATTGAGAACCAATCTCCCACCCCAAATCCAAAACCAACACTCAGCGAAGTCCATAGACCAAGCAGGTCACTCTGGAGGACAACGGCCTGGCGCTCTGCATTTGTGGGATTTATGGCTCTATCCTCAAGAAATCTTCGGGGCATAAGGTGGCTCTGGAGTGGCCGCTTTTCCACTTTATTTGCATCATTTCTCAGCTCGCTTCCCAGGTGTGCTGATAATTACAGCAGGGCCCTCCCAGCAGGCATCTTCCTGCACACCAGTGGCTCTCTCGTGGAACCTTTCAAATTCGTGTACCTTCCTGACCCCCAGATTGACTGTCTATTGATTGCATAGGATTCATTACTTTCTATTGACTGCTCGTACTGTTGGTATTATATAGAAATGCTAATTCCTCAGTAATTTTATACCATATGTGGATCAGCCAAGGCAAAAAAAAAAGCTCTTTCTCCCTTTTATAGATTTTGTTCATTTCCTTTTGGGGAACATCATGATCCACATGAAATCCCGAAAATGAATGTGTCAAATTATTTTGATTTGCAGCCAGGCTTACAGCGCGGCCTTGCCTCCCCTCGTTGAGGCTGCTTTCAGATGGTAACTATGGAGGGGAAATGGGGCCTTAGGGAGGTGAGCCAGGACATGGGGGTGCTACCCCGGGTGGGGGGGGTGTCAGGCAGGTTTTAGATAGCCCTCCACAGCTCCTCAAGGTCTGGCCTGAGTCTCCCACAGAGACCCCGGCCCTCTAGGCAGTCTTGCATTCTAGCCCCACCAGCCCAGTTTTCTCTCTGCCAGAAATTAAAAGAGGAGTGAATCCAGAGAAGGTTCCTCTGCCCTAAAAAAAGATCTCCCTGCATGTGCCCTTCTGCTTGGAATCCGATCCCATCGACTAAGCCTCAAGAACACATTTCTTTTTATTTTTTAAATGAATGTTGATCTTTTTTTTTTCTTTAAACGTTTCTTTAATTAATTAATTAATTAATATTTATTTTTAGCTGTGTTGGGTCTTCGCCTCTGCGCGAGGGCTTTCTCCAGTTGCGGCGAGCGGGGGCCACTCTTCATCGCCGTGTGCGGGCCTCTCTCTGTCGCGGCCTCTCCCGTTGCGGAGCACAGGCTCCAGACACCCAGGCTTAGCAGCTGTGGCTCACGGGCTTAGTCGCTCCGCGGCATGTGGGATCTTCCCAGACCAGGGTCCGAACCCGTGTGCCCTGCATTGGCAGGCAGATTCTCAACCACTGCGCCACCAGGGAAGCCCCACATTTCTTTTTAAATACAGAATTGAGGTTAAAGTGCAGGCTCTTAAAAAAGGCCTAGGGCTTCCCTGGTGGTGCAGTGGTTGGGAATCTGCCTGCCAATGCAGGGGACTCAGGTTCGGGCCCTGGTCCGGGAGGGTCCCACATGCCACGGAGCAACTAAGCCCATGCTCCACAACTACCAAGCCCGCGTGCCACAACTACTGAAGCCTGCGCGCTTAGAGCCTGTGCTCCGCAACAAGAGAAGCCACCGCACTGCAGCGAAGAGTGGCCCCCGCTCACCGCAACTAGAGAAAGCCTGCGTACAGCAACGAAGACCCAATGCAGCTAAAAATAAAATTAAATAAATTTATTTTTAAAAATTTTAAAATATAAAAAATAATTTTTTTAAAAGTCCTAAAGAAAAGTCAGCCTGGGTTCAAATCCTGGCTCCTACGTGGCAAGTTACTTGATCTTTCTGCTTCAGTGCCCCCAGCTACCACTCAGGGATGATATACATGCAGAAAACGTCCTGCTGAGCACAGCTTGCCTAGGAGACGGCCAACCTGAACTCTTTTCCTGCCACTTCAGTTGTTTAAGAATGAAGTAGCTGAAGACGCATCACCCCAAACTATGCCACGTTGATATATTGATTATTTTGAGCTGAAGGCACTTGACAAACAGCATTCGCAGGGAGGAGTTTTTCTGAACTCCCCTTATCTGCCTGAAGACAGACCCTCCGAAAAGAACTCAATGGTCTTCAACCTCCTTTCCCCAAGTTTCATCAACCAGGGAGATAGACTCATCTCTGCACAGACTAGAAGTTGACACCACACCCAAACAAACTTTGTCACAAACTGTCATTTCTCCCACCCATTCTTCTAAGGGCCCATTCATCTTTCCTAAAAATCATTTCCTCTCCTCTAAATAGCCTTTATTTCCCCCTGCCCCTTCTCCTATTAAGATGGTATGTAAGCTCTCTAATCTCGCTGAGTTTTTTAGGTACTCTTTTTTTCCCTGTGATCCTGCACTGCACATAATACTAAAAATTAATGTTCTCCTGTTAATCTGCTTAGTATCAGTTTATTTCATAGACCCAGTTATCAAACCTTGGAGGGTAGAGGGAAAGTCTTTCCTCCCCTACAAGGACCGTGAACTTTGAGTGTTCAATAGTGCCAGACCTTGTACTGGACCTATCTGAAGTTTCCTTCCTGCATAATAAACGTGGGTTTTGTTTAAACCAATCATGCTCAGACATATGGACTTATTCCATTCTATCCAGAGTACTGGTTTTCAGTCCTTAATCAACATAACCAGTACAAACCATGTGCCCTCTTCTCCAGGCATTTCAAAACCCCTGGCTTTGGTGAATTTTTTCGTTGGTGTGCATTCCCTTCCTAACCCCCAGAGTTCATAAATCAGCTTTATATTTTAATTTCTGATGGTTTTTGTTTTCATCTTTGACATTAAGTAGCAGTATTTTTGCACAGAGTGCTGAAAGGATGAAATAAAGTAATGTGTACGAAGCTCTTAGCACAGTGCCTCAAATAAGGTAGGTCTTCATAAATGTTAGCAATGAGCCTGGCACAGCGTAGGATCTCAAAAAATATTTATTGAATAAATGAAAGTACTCTTTTATGCATTTCACATACATTACCTCATTGAGTCTCCTTCCAAAAATTAATAATATAAACAGGTTTAATAAATAAGAAAACTGAGGTTCAGAGAGCAAAGTGGCTTGCCCATGATTGCACATCTATTAGGGGCTAATCCAGGATTCAAACATGCATCTCCAGGCTCCAGTTAATTTTAGAAGTGATCCCAAGAATCACAGTGAAGGAATGGGGAAGTGAGACGGGGAAGGGGGAAAACTACTGAGTGTGTGACAGTGAGTGGTTACCACTGTGGTGAAAGGGACTCAGTCCTGCCCAGGGACCCTCTGAAGGGCTCCAAAGAACAAACCTCAGAATTATCCTACTAAGGGCCAAGGAATCTGGGGAATTCATCCTCCCCTTTCCTATCCCTGGATGACTGAAAGTTGCTCTGTTAACGTCTCAGCCCTCTTGGCTCCCCTATCCATGGGCTGAGCCCCATGGCCTGAGAAAGTGCGCAGACAGAGAGGGTCAAGTGTTCCCAAAAGGAAGCTCTCTGTATGTATGGAAATTGCCCACCAACCTTGCAGATGCCTCTTTCGTGGGCCAAGGGGATATGGGTGGGGCACTGGCAGCAGCTGGTAAAATGTGAGCTCCTGAGGGCAGGTCCTATATCCACTCCAGCATCAGCACAGATGTGTCACCAAGTACTGTGTGGATGTTTGGATGGATGGATAGAAGGAGTGTAGTAGAAAACTGGGTGAGCAGCAGGTGTCTGGAGTGGAGGAAGTTTAAAATGGAGACTCAGCCCCAAACAGACAAATTTCACTTTCTTTATAATTCTGAGACAATTTTGCTACACCCACCCACACACACACACACACACACACACCCATACGTGTATATATACCTCCAAAGGTGAAGGGAAAACTAAGCCTCAAACGGATGCCAAAAGCCCCATTGCCAACTCCCAAGGCCATATTTTGGTCAGAACATTTTGTGGAATTGCTTGAATAAACTGTATTAAATATATTCTTTGCTCAATGGCAGGTGTACACCAGGGCGGCCATCTGTGCCAAGACAACTGCTAAATTAGAATGGTCTTAAATCAGCCTCAGATGTCTACAGGTTTACAGCCCTGCAATCCTCCAGCCATATCTTCCCTTCCTCCTCCACCAGCCTGATCTTTATCCTGCTTTTCAAACCAGCTTTGGGGCATAGGGACTTTTTGGAATTCAGAGCACAGAGACAGAGGGCAGGGGTGTGCATATAGGGTCGCCGCATGTCCAAAATGAGTCAGGCCCCAGCCTGAGAAGGTGACAGGAAAATGAGCGAAAGGGTGCTTCTCACAGAGTAGACTCATGGAGTGTCACAGCAGCACAGGCCCCGGGGGCCATCCGGACCTGCACTTTTCCAGTTTCTTCTCACCTCAGGGCCCTGAGCTCAAACACAGCTTAGGCAGAACATAAACAAAGGCACCACCATGATGAAATGAAAAAGGTTGTGTTCGTTCTCAAAAAAAGCTGCCAGCCAGCTCTTCTCAGGCTAGGATGAGAGAACCATCTTTCTGTTTCTGAGAAGAGTCACTTCGCTGCCCCTTCTGTTGCATTTGCGGGAAGATGAGGCCCCTGAGGGGAGGGGTGACAGGACATTTGGTGGCACAACACCTTCAGGTGAAGGGGGCTGGGGAGGGGGAGGGCAAATCTGCAAAGGGGCCACAGAGAGGAAAAGCAGGAAGACTGACCCCCCCATACAGAGCTGGGACAGGCTGAGGACACCCGGGGTGGGGGTGGGGGTGGGTGGTTAAGATGGCCCTAACTGAGCCTGTGGGTGAGAAAAGGCCCTTAGGACCCCAGACAGGAACGTCCCACGTGGTCAGCTGGGTCCAGATTGGTGGCTGGGGAAAGAGGAGCAGGAGGCGAGGGCCAGGTCTGAGGCAGCGGGCAGTAAAGGGCCATCCAGCTCAGGTCTGCTCTCTGGGGGCAGGAGGCAGTGACCCCTGTCTCCCCAGCCCTTGGACTCCTGAGCCCTGGGCTCTGCCTGAGTCAGAAGGTAATCAAGCAGAAGAGGGGCGAAAGGGCTGCACCTGTACCTCGGGCTGGTGGGTGAGCTGATTAAACTGGTACGAGGCCGGGGGCTCCAGAAGCAGCAGACTTGCCCAGGTTAGAGTTAA
This sequence comes from Balaenoptera acutorostrata, assembly GCF_949987535.1. NCBI lineage: Eukaryota > Metazoa > Chordata > Mammalia > Artiodactyla > Balaenopteridae > Balaenoptera > Balaenoptera acutorostrata. Next base: position 37,729,903 of record NC_080082.1, on the reverse strand, counting down.
CGGTGGACCCCCTGGGTCTAAAGCTCAGTCAGTGGCCGCTCACTGGCACTGTTAGATCCGCCAAAAGTACAGACATTTTGTAGGAAAAGACTCTCCCTCTGGACGCCTTCCCTTACGCCCGTGTGGACCGTTCAATGGCTCGTACTTTTCTCCCTTGCCGTGTCTATCTCTGCACTTGGGCAGAAGATAATTCCCCACCCGGACTCTCGGCCCTGTGACTTGTTTTAGCCAATGAGATGTTGGCAAACATGACCCACAGGAAAAGCACTTGCCAGACAGGGCTTCTCGGTCCTGGGCTTCTACCAGCCACTGGGCCAGCCAGGGAGGAAGGAGAGACACGAGGAGGAAACCGCCCAGCCTAAGCACAGACCGGCAGCTAGAGCTACAGTAACGAACGGCTGTTGGTTTAAGCCACTGACTTTTGGGGTGCTTCATTATGTAGTATTTTCCTAGCAATAGCTGATACAAAAATTCAAGAAAGAATCAGTCAGCACTCCACAGAGAACCTGCCACCTCTCTCAGGCTGAAATAATGGACCATCTTCCCAGCAGCTGACAACACAGGGACTAGGTTGAAGGTGCAACTGCTTCCTCAGGGACATCAGAGCGGGGAAAAAGTGCAAAAGATCCTGCCCAAGAGTGTGATTCCCTTGATTGTGGGTGTGTTAGTAGTTTTCCTGAAGGCAGAGCTGAGGCAAGGACTGGGTATGGTGGGTTTCTTTGGGATTCGATCTCAGGGAGCTGGAGTGAGGGAGCAGAGAGTGAGGCAGGGAGAATAGCCACTTGTAGGGATGTCAGCTTGGTTCCCAGTTTGGGCAGCTGGGGCTGGATCCTGCTGGGCACTGTCTGGGGAGCTGTAGAGCATGCACCTCAGAGTCGCCCTCCAAAGGTTGGGGGCTGGGATTTATCCACACACCCCATCCCCACAGAGGGCAGGGGTCCCTGGTGCATTAACTCCCTCCCCCCACCCATTTCCACCCTGCAGGGCCCTCAAGGGTTGAGTGAGCCACAGTTCAGAGAAAGCCCTGAGGCAGAACAGCTGAGACATTAGATGAGGTAAGAAGCTTGCCACCTGCAGCAGAAGGCAGAGGCAGGGAAGGACACACGGCCTGGGCACCAACTGCATCTGCTATGCCAAGGCCCTATGCACCAGGTGGATCCTCACAGCAAACCTGAGAGGGGGCAGTGGTCATGAACCCTGGCTTACAGCCAAGCCAGGAAGCAAGTGGCAACTTCAGGATTCAAACTCCAGTTGGCCATAGTCTGAATCCTTTGATCTTACTCTGGTTCCAGAGCAACTTTCCCATTAACTAGTTAAGTCATTCAACAAGTATTTATTATGTTCCAGGCATAGTGGTAGGTGATGGAAAGCGTTGTCAAGTATAGTTGCACAGTCTGTGCACTGTGCAAGAACACCATATCTAAGGGGACACCAGTCACATCATAAATAGCATAGACTAGTATATTTACTGTGATAGTTTTCCAGCAGATGGTAACAGTGTGCCTTGTCCTAACAAAATCAGTGCACTAAAACAGTTTTCCAGTAGATACATCAAGCATCCTGAATAAAGGGTCCACTTTGCACCATTTGGGCTCCTGGCAGCCCTGGGCTCGGGGGAGTACAGTGAAGAGTAAAACAGACATAGTCTCTGCTCTCCTGGAACTTACAGATAACCAGAGAGATTGGTGTTAAACAAATAAAGACACTACAATTTGTATCAATATTTATGCGTATATTTGTAAAAGCTGTGAATGAAAAGAGCCTACTGGTTGGCCTTGCTCAGAAAGGCTTTCCCAGAAGTCCGTCTCTGGGCAGAAGGAGAATGAGAAGGAACTACCAGGGCAAAAAGTGGGGGAAGAGTGTTCCTGGCAGAGGGAACAGCAAGGGCTCAGGCGGGACGGAACTCAGCAGGTCTAAGGAGTTTGGGAAGCAGCCAAGAGGGTAGCAACTGTGAAGGGGGTTGACAAGAGGGGTGGAGGAGAAGCCGACAGGAGCGGCCGCCAGGAGCAGATCACCAAGGCTGGTGGACCAAGGGAAGTGAATTGGGTTTTATTCTAAGGGCCTGGAAAGCTGCTGGTGGATTACAAGCAGGCACGTGGCACTGGCATCAGTGCTTGCTTATTTTAAGCAGCTTGATTTGCTAATTCGCAGAACTGGGGGAGGCTGGAAAAGGCAAATTAATGAAGAGGAAGAGCCCCCCGCCTTCCCTTGGGTGAGATAAGGTCCTGCCTCCGAGTTCCATGCCTTCCACCAGCTCTGCAGACAGAGTTAGTGCTGGACAAAGTGGCAGGGGTCACAGATAAGCAGTGTGGGAGAAGTTTGGAATGAAGGCGTGGGTGGGCTCGGCGAACGTGTACGGGAGAAGAGACAGAGGAAGCTAACTAGGAGGTGGGAGAGCTTGCCAACTGCAATTTCAGCAGTTCCAGAGCACCCTGAAGGCTGCAAAGACACTGAATCATGACCAGAAACTCAACGAAGGGGACCCCAGGGCAGAGCTCGCACCCTCAGGTACTAAATCTACTTCCAGCCCTGGATTTTTTAGGTTTTGAGAACCACCGTATTCAGAGCTGAGTCTGGAAAGCTCACCTTGCAATGCTGAGATGCGCTGCCCACCTGCGTAATACTAGCAGCCACTCGGCCTTGCTCAATCATTATGGCCAATGCCTCGGCACCTCACCCCATACAAGTTCAGAACCGAGGAGAGAACAGAGGCTTTGGGAGGTTGGGTAGTTTCTGTGCACCTCATAGGCTCGGTCATGCAGGTAAACCCTCAGGTAAGCACTGAATTGCCTCCTGCCTCCCCCCAAGTTCAGGAACTGTCATACCCCAGGCTCCCATCTCTGTGTTCTCTCTGCTGCAGCCTAAGTCCTTTCTAATGTCCCCTATGATGGCTTTTTCATCTTATCACATGCACATAAAAATAGCCTCCCCCTCTTCTCGTGCAATTTGTCCCCCTCTTCAATTCAAAGGTCTCCACTAAGAAATTTTCCCTGATCATACAGGATTGGGCTGTCATTTTAGTGCCACACATGATTGTGTGTGCATGTGTGTGCATCCGAGGTAACGTGCTCCTTTTCCATGAACTGAAACTCCAAAGAGTCATACAAATGCAAAACAAGTAAGGATCCACAAAGAAACATCTATGGAATCATAAAATGCAGTGCTCATTTAGATGGAATATTCCTAAGACATTAGGACTTCAGGTCTGTTCTCCACTCTCCCACCTTATGGACATTTGAGACATCAATCCCAACGAGATAAATGTAGCACACTATCATTGTGGCAGTACATTCAGACCATAGAATTTGCTAAGGCTTTGAGACCCAATAGCAGCTGACAAAATCAGTAACTAATACTAATTATTGCAGAGAACAGTAGTGTCAGATAAAGCAACTGGGATATTCATAAAGACATATGCCTTATGAGTATTCAAGGCCTTCTTTTAAGAAGTATTAGGCACATGGTTCCTGATTGAATAAAAAGGCAATCAGCTGTTGCAGCAGATCAGAACGTACAAATATGGCAGCTGATATTGACGTTGAGGCCACATGGCAGAAAACAGCATGGCAAAAGGCTTCCTGAGAAGACAAGGAGGCTCCAGAAAAGCACCTGGATTTGGAAATTGGTTGAGCTCATGTGGGTGAGATTTCCCAGTTTTGTTTTGTTTTTTTGGCTGCGTCAGGTCTTAGTTGCGGCACGCAGGCTCTTCGTTGTGGCATGCGGGCTTCTCTCTAGTTGTGGCACGCAGGCTCCAGGGCATGTAGGCTCTGTAGTTGTGGTGTGCGGGGTCCAGAGTGCATGGGCTCTGTAGTTTGCGGCACGCGGGTTCTCTCGTTGAGGCGCGCGAGCTCAGTAGTTGTGGCGCATGGGCTTAGTTGCCTGCGGCCATGTGGGATCTTAGTTCCCTGACCAGGGATCAAACCCGCATCCCCTGCATTGGAAGGCGGAATCTTTACCACCGGACCACGAGGGAAGTCCCGAGATTTCCCAGGTTAACAAGAGTAAAGACGCTGGAGCTAGACTGCCTGGGTTTGAACCCTGCTCCAGCACAGATGAGCTGTGTGACCTTCAGGAATCACTCAACCTCTCTGTGCCTCAGTTTCCTCATCTCTTAAAATGAGAAAAATAATTGTGCCTGCCTCAGGGTCTTTATGAGGATTAAATAAGGTAATATATAAAGTACTTAAATAGTCATGAACATAGAAAACGTTCTGTACATGCTTCCCGTGCCAATGCATTTCATTTCATTCTTACAACAACCTATGAGGTTGATATTCTTATTATTAGTCTCTCAGTTTCCTCATCTCCATAATAGGAATAAGAAGGACTTTACAAGCGGTAGAGCTGGGATTTGAACCTAGGTCACATCACACCTGTCCCTAGAGCCAATGTTTGCTGGGCCTTATTGAATTGATAGATTTTTGGCTTGCTTTCCTAATGTTAACCCTTCACCATCACAGTGTGTGAGTGTGTGTGTGTGTGTGTGTGTGTGTGTGTGTGTGTGCGTGTGTGCGCTGTTCATTTCACTTCCTTCAACAAACATTTGCTGAACACCTACTGTTTGCCAACACGGTTCTAGGTGCTTGGGTTATACCAGTGAACAAAATAAACAAAGAATCCTGTCTTTGTGGTGTTTACACTATAGCAGGGGAAACATCAATAAGTAGAATAAATTAGTAAGTTAGTCTGTCCATGACAGAGTGGGGAATGTCAACTGAGCCGGCCGAGGGTGACAGCGGATGGTGTGTGGGGCAGGCAGCTTGGTGGTGCGGCAGAAAATCCTCCTTCCCATTCCCTCCCTGCTCTCGTTTCTAAAATCAATGCCATTCTGACGCTCCATGAGGCATTCATCGGGGAAGTACACATTACTCTTCCGGAAGAATAACGGCTTCTATCTAAGTGTGTTCTGTGCGCAGGTGCCGAGCTGAATGCTGTGTGGTGTGCACACCGCTCTCACCTTAGACCCTAACTCCGTGCAGAAGATGCAATCCCACTGTCTTGTTTGATCTCGACACCAAGAAACAAGTCTAGCTTCAGGAATTAACATTCAGGGCCTTATTATTTAAACTGAATGGGGTAAATAAACCCCGCAAGGGTAAACAGCCATCTCCCCGCCCCCTTCGAGCCACGTGAGGCCTCACAAAGGGGCGTGGCCACATCTCGGCTTTCCGGGGTTCCTTCAGCACAGCCAGCGCGGGAAGCACCCCACAGTGCTGTGCTCACCAAGCCCCGCCTGCTCTACTGGGTGGGGGTTTTAAGGGGTTTTTCAAGGCCAGCTTTAACAACAGGCATCATGCCATTGTTTGCACTTCACACCGCATCAGGGTCCGCAAACACCCTCCGGTGCACCCAGGGCGTGGCCCAGTGGCCGATCTGGAGAGCACAGCTCTGACCAGACAGGGCGACATGTCGTGCAGGAGGACACCACTCCCCAGGCCGCGCCCTCACATGCACGTAGGCACACGTGCGTGCACACACCTTCCTCGAGAGAAACTGTTCTCAGCACATCCCTACCACCTCCCGTCCTCACAACGAAGAGTTAAGGAATCCCAGCACGATGTGGGGCGGGTGGCGGGAAAGTGTAGGAATTTAATATTATTGCGGCATGTAATTTAGAATGATCATTAAGCCTTCAAAACTTAAAGAGATGTTTATTTTAAACCCCATCTAAAAATCAAGTAGGTAACACAGCCGTCAACCACCCTTCTTCGTGGGCTGTTTGGCACAGCTGATCAGCGCACTTAGCTCTCACCTCTGGGGTGAATTAAATCTGTCATCAGTCATAACAAACCTAAGCTTAATGGCTTCGATCTCGTCGTTGCAGGGAGGGACCTCTGGGGCTGGCCCCGAGCCCTCAGGCGGCCTTGACCTGGAGGGGACAGCCGCTGTCATGGCCCGTAGGGGTGCTGAGTGGGCTCATTGCCATATCATCCTCCAAGTTACCTCCACCCCGTTGAGCTAGAGCCTCTCTGGACACCCAGCACTCCTGTAGCCTCCTTGATTTCCTCCGTCCCCGCCTTCTAGCCGGGTAGCCCACCGGAGATGCGGCCTGAGCCGGGAAGCTATCCTGTCACCCTGAGGAGAAGGAGTCACTGGGCGATGCAGACCCTCTCCCTGGGGGCGGGCAGGGCACGGTGTGGGGAGGCCTCCCTGCTTTGTTGCTGGCCGTCACCGATTCCGTCAAGTGCTGCTCTAGAGGAAGAAGGCAGTATCCTGGTCTCACAGGATGAAGAAAAGATGCTCCGTTTAACCCGCCTCAGTCCTCTCGTGTCAGGAAAGCCTGGACTTATCTGGACAACATGCTGCCCTGTGCATGCCGGACATGAAACCAGCTCAAGGGCTTTGAGCGCTGGAAGGGACAGTGGTCCCAGGGTGCACCCTGGCACTGGAGAGTGAGCAAAGGACACGGTTCCGAGCCGCTGAAGCCCAGAACCTCTGGGCAGAGGAGGTCTCACAGCGAATCAACGGCCGTGAGCGTGACTCCGACCTGTACAGCCTTGTGCCCCCGGCCTTCCACCCACTGCTGCCTCCGGCCTCCTGCTCTGGATTCTGGCTCTTCAACCCGCAGTGCCCTCCTGGTCTCCTGACCGTTGCCATGGCTGCAGTCTGTCTCCACACCCCAGAGCATTCTCCTTAAAACACGTTTCCACTTAACACTGCCTGACTAGAGACTTAATGGCTCTCACCTGCCGCCCGAAATAACTCCAGTCCCCTCGGCTGCCACTCCTCTCATGCTCCTCTGGGCATCCAGCCCCATGACCTTGCCAGAGCTCCCACCTAAAATGCCCTGCCCCTTCTTCTCTACCAGCTCCAGGCCCACCTCCTCCATGAAGCCTTCCTGGCCTGTGCCTCATGTCCCTCCTTGGCGTTCACAGCAACAGTCATCTGCACCCTTCCCTGGCTCCTGCCTTCTGATAACGCTTCTGCCGGCGGCATGTTCTCTTACCATGTTCCTTCAACTCTAAAACGCATTTCTTTTTACATTTTAATTTACATTTACATTTCTCTGAAGTGGGAATGTGGCTTAACGACCAACCTCAGACCAGGCAGAGTTGTGACACAGTTGTGGCCACCTGTGTATAGACGCCAAAACTTGCCGAAAGGGTTTTGGGGCCAGAAATGCTGCATCAGTCATAACAAACCTAAGCTTAATGGCTTCGATCAAGTCGTTGCAGGGAGGGACCTCTGGGGCTGGCCCCGAGCCCTCAGGTAGCTTTGATCTGGAGGGGACAGCCACTCTTCCCGGCACCCAGGACGAGAATGTGCAGAAAAGCACAGAAATCAAAGACTCAGTCAAAATGAAACTCAAAAATTTCAGATTCTGAATGTGAAGAATTTTGAGAAGTATTTTAATCAACTTATTTTGCTTGTATTTTTCTATTTATGTGCGTGAAAAATAAGACAGGATGACAAATAACTATGTCTAAATAAGTCTCTTTTCAATAATATAAGAACTCTTCCAAATACATGCACAAGAAAACTTCCAAGTGATAACAAAGCACGTGTCACAGCTTAAATGTCTTCTTTCTTACACAAAATAATGGTGTCCTACAATCTCTGGGGCCATTTGAAGAGAGCTTTAGATTCCAACACTCCTAAGCTGCTCTGAGGGGAACCGCAGTGACCGCTGCCGGTCCTTTTCTTCCCATCCCCCACTGCTTCTGGAGACAAAGGAAGCCCCTGAAGTATTTCCTGGAATAAAGCAATGTCATTTAATTCCTCCGGGGAGAGGAAGTGGGGAGTTTGGAAGTGATACCTTTGCCAGAGTTTTTCCTTGGGCCTTCCTCCAGGGACAGGCTGAGACCGTCTCAGAGAAGAAAAAAGTAGAAAATGCATCTGACCCTCTGCTACCGAGAGATCACTGGTGGAGGAGGACCCGTCTGCCCCGATTCTGACAGCCCATTGCTGGGGACGAGCTGGACTCGGCCTGCCATGGAGCGCCCCGCGCCGCAGACGTGTTCAGATGTGTCTCTGGTAATTAGTGTCACAAGCAGGCAGGGATGTGAGCGCCTCTGAGAAGGGGAGACTCCGGCGTGATCACACTTTCGTGCCACATGGAGAAGCAGCTGGACTCCAACTCCAGAGAAATGAGCCCAGTGGTCGCGTGTGGGAGGCGCCACGGGCCAATTAGACTCGGGGCTCTTCCAGCTGGAGAATGTTCACCGATTCTGTACCCTAACTTCAGACAAGTAAGGTTCCGGGGGAGGCTTGCCGAGGGTCCTGCAGGGGCGGGGCCAAGATTAGTACTCAAGTCTCCCCTGCTCTTTAAATAGCACTTCACCCCAGGCCTTCACCCCACAGTGTTAGAAAAGCCCAGTGTTGGAAAAGGGGGCCCAGAGGAGACAACATCCTGGAGCTGGAGCCCCACGTTCATGGGAGACCACAGGCGCACCTCACGTAACTGTACCCCCCCCACCCCCAGGGAACACAGTTAACTCCAGTGCCAGATAAACAGAAACCAGTGTCCTTGGGGAGGTACAAGGGGGACGAAACACCCACTTTCACTTGGGGTAGTCAGGGAAGGCTTCAAGGAGGAATTTCAACATGCAGAGAACAGGATGAAGAGAGAGGGTCTTCCCCGTGAAGCACTGGGCACAGCCAAGGCCCCCCAGTAGACTTGTTCCCAGCAGTTCCCACCACCCCTGTGCCGTCTGGGGGATGTCTACAGGTGAACTAGGTCTTTGGGGAAATGGCAAGATGGGTGACCAAATGGAGACCACTTGTCGGGCAGCTAAAGCCCATCCCAAAGCCTCTGCTGGGACACTTCCCATGACACTCATCAGCCTGCCAGGAAGTTCTCCCTCACGTCCGTCAGCAAAAGTATTAAGCTTTGCCCTCAGAGCTTGTCAGGGACGTGCAGCCAACTTCCTGTAATAACAATTGAATAGATACAAAACATAGTGGTATATTTGTTTATTTTATTTTAATCCTTTATATGAAGTGTTTTCAAAGACACGTAAATATCAAAGGGTAAAATGAACCCCCGTGTACCTGTGACTTGGCTTCAAGAATTATCAACATTCTGCCAACCTCATTTCACTCGGTCTTCCCACTGCACCACCTTGAGGTATATTTCAAATACTTACAGCCAACAAAGAGATTTTTTTTAAGACCAAAAAAGGTAATATGGCTGCTGCTCACAAGCTAATTACAAAACGTGTTAAAATGTGTACTAATTCACGGTCCGCCAGAGGCGGTACAACCTGAGAACGGGACACACATTTGAATTGCTGGATAAACATCACACACACACCGGAGTGTGTGAAGCCACAGCTGGAGGGACGTCCACAGTCTGCACGGGAAACGCTTCAGGGTTGTGGCCCTCCTGGGGCTCGGGACAGCATCTAGGGCAGCCCACCAGGCCTGGGAAGGGCAGCCAGCGCTGGGCCAGGGCCCCAAGCACAGCCAGGACAACGCGGGGCAGGAAGGACAGTAATGTGCCCCGATGGCCATGGCAGCAGCAGGGGCTGGAGAAGGAGCAGCGCTTGTCACAACAGGGCAGCGCCTCCTGCGCTTGCACTGCAGAGCCTCTCCCCGGTGCCCACCCTCCCCATCTCACCGCGTCCCTTAGAAGGTACAGCTTGGCTATGAGAGTGACTTTTGCAGTATATCAGTGGAGTCCTTTCATCCTAGGCCTGTGGACACTGGTGTGGCAACAAAAGGAAGGACCGTAACAACCTCAGTAGATTTGTCTTCCTTCTGTTTTGAAGGGAACTTTTTTCTAGCACTGTTTATTACCACCTTAGTGAAATAGCGTCTTTAATCGTAAGATCTGAAAAGCTCCTGCCGGTGGGTATTTTCAACATTCTCTGTCTTTGGCTGGCTGGTTTCTTACCTTTTAAGTCTTGGCTGTCACCCTGTGATACTGTGATTTATAATAAGAAATATATATCTGGTCTTTGTCCCTGTTTCTGGCACAGAGTTCCTAAAACCTTTGGAATTTCCTGTGATGAAAGCCACAAAGATCTTTTGTATGTTACTTTTTGTATGAGGTGACTTTTGGAAAGTGCCTAAGGATGGGGGCAGGTTGCCAGGGGACACAAGATGAGATTAGAGGATTGGAACTTTCACTCCCACCCCCTGACCTCTGGGGAGGGGAGAGGGGCTGGAGGTTGAATCATTGCCAATGGCCAATGATGTAATCACTCGTGCCTACGTGACAAAGCCTCCATAAAAACCCAAAAGGATGGGTTCTGAGAGCTTCTGGGCTGGTGAACACATAGAGACTTGGGGAGAGTGACCTGCTCAGAGAGAGTCTGGAAGCCCCACACTCTTTTCCCACACCTTGCCCTGTGCATCTCTTCTATCTGGCTGTTCCTGGGTTATATCCTCCTATAATAAACTGGTAATCTAATAAGTAAAATGTTTCTCTGAGTTCTGTGAGCCATTCTAGCAAATTAATCAAATCCAAAGAGGGGTCCTGGGCACCTCCGAACTGTAGCCAGTCAGTCAGAAGCACAGGTGACATCCTGGACTTGTGACTGGCATCTGAAATGAGGGGAGGGGGCAGTCTTGTGGGACTGAGCCCTTAACATGTGGGATCTGATGCTGTCCCCAGGCAGGTAGTGTCAGAACTGAGTTAGAGTGAAGGACATCCAGCTGGTATCAGAGAATTGCTTGGATGTGAGGACCCTCCCAACACACACACACACACACACACACACACACACACACACACATGTCGGAATTGGGTCCAGGACATACAGCCCCTCGAGTAGGCCGCCTGCCACATAACCCAGATCACCTCCCTCTTCCGTCCTGTCTCCCCCATGTTCTCTTCACAGCACCCACCCCCATCTCTGTTTCACCTGTCTGTTCACACCTGTTCTGTGTGTCTCCTCTGCTAGAAATGGAAGCTCCGTGAGAGAAGGGACCCTGCCACTCTCAGGGTCTGAGCCCCAGCACCTAACCGGGTGCCTGTCCAGAGAAGGCACTCGATGAACGTGTGTTGACTGACTGAGGGAACGAGAAGGACTAACAGGCAACCACGTCCTGCCCGCTGTTATGGCCAGCACCTCCCAGGCGCCCCGATTCCTCTTGTTTCTCTCAATACACTGTCCCTTTCGTTGTATCAGCAACCCCTCCAGCTCTAGCTTTAAAAGTCATGCGGTGTGACTACATTTGTCCTTCCAGAGCTGCCACCCTGGGCCAGGCCCCCATATGAAATTACGTCTCTCATCGACGTAATTTCAACAGCGCCCAACTTGTCTCGTGCAGCAATTACAGGGCAGCTTCTGGCACACAGAGGAGGTCAGGTCACTCCCTGCTCTCAACCACAGGCTTCCTTTCTCACTTACAAGGAAATCCAATCTCCTTAGCAAGGCCCGAAGGCCCTTTGTGAGCTGTCCCCTGCCTGCTGCTGGGACTCACTTCCTCCTTGGCTCCCTGGCTCTGCTCCAGCCACGCTAGGGGCCCCTGCTCCCTCGTGTGCAGCACCTGCCCTTCCTTCTGCCCCTCACAGCCTTTTCCAAGACAGCCACACACCTCGCTTCCTTCCTTCCAGCGTCTGCTGCCTTATGTAAAAAGCAACCTCCCAAGCGCCCATCCTCAGTCAACTCATTCTGCCTCATCTTACACCATCTGACATATTCTGCACTTCCTCGTTTATTTGTAGCACCACCCCCGATAGAATGTGAGCTCTGTGAGAGCAGAGACTCTGTCTTGGTCACTGCTGAATCCCCAGTGCCTAGACCAGTACACAGTAGGCACTCGATAAACATATGTTGATGACAAGGCCTATTTGCTTTGCATACCTTGATCGACTACAACCTCCACAAGGCCATCAGCCAACACCATCACAGCACACCTCCAGGCTGCCTCAGGGAAGACCCCACCCAGAGGTGCACCATCCTCTCCAGTACCATAGCAATTCTGTCCCCACCTATCCCCATAGGGGTCAGCAGGAGGGAAGACTTCTGGGGTAGTCTTTCTGGAGTCTGATCTATCTTTCTGTTCCCCCCACCCCCAATTTATAACACTGTCATTAATTCTGGACATGATCAATTACTCCAGGCTTCCCAGCACTCACCATAATTTATGCCCAACACTGTGCCTTAAAGATCTCAAAGTTCTCCAATTTGACATATCAGGTAGGAAAGACAGAGCTTTGAGGCAGAGACATAAACCGGCCATAAGCTGCTATCAATAAGGAAATGCAAGATGAGTAGAGCAAGGATTTTCAAGCTGCGCTCTGCTCTGTGATAGAGTTCCATGGTCAGGAAAGACTGGGGAGGGCTGATACAACAGGCAGACGGCCCTAACACAGGAGTGCTCTGGTACAGGACATGCATACCAGAAACCCACCCAACATGTGTTCATCTCACATCAGTGTCTCTCATGGGCAGGTGACAGCGCGGTGGGAATGGTGTTAACGTGCCCTCCTATTAGGCCACGGTCTCTTGTTCTGCCATTATTTCATGATCTGATGAACAGATTTGACCCATAAGGGTTATCAAAAGGCAAGCAGCTCATGGTTGCAAAAGTTGTCAAATACAAGTCTTATAGGCCTTTGGGGGCTTTCAGGAAATGACCAGTTTAACAGGATAACAATCAGCAAGGACTAGGGACCTGCCATTCCTTTCATTTCATGGAAGGTCTCAAAATGACACTGCACAGCATGATAGGAAGGTCAGGGCAGAGACCATGGCCAGATCATGTCTACCCTTCAGGGAATTTGGAAAGGAATTTAAAAAGGGAACAGGGCATGAGCAAAGCTCATCTCTTGAGGGACTGAACTACAATGACCCTTGTAGTGGTTGATTCTTTAGAGGTCACCTTTCAGTGAATCCCTCACCATCTCTATCACTGTCACCACCACTAACGGGGACTCCCCTCACATCCCAGCTTGCAGATCCACCAAATCCAACCCTCTATCAGTTTCATAAATACAGTTGTACTGGACACAGCCATACACACTCCTTTAGGTACTGTCCATGGCTGCTTTCACACTACAACAGCAGAGTTGAGTAGCTGCAACAGAGACCATATGCTGCACAAAGCCTAAAATATTTACTATATGGCCCTTTATAGAAAAAATGTGCCAACTCCTATTCTAAAGCAATTAGCTGAGTCAGCAGAGGGATCCAGAATACCACTGTAAAAACACACAGGGCCAAGCAGGGTCCTCATCCTGTCAGGGCCTCCATAGTTGGCATATTGAGAAGAGGGAGAACAAAGGAGTCCCCCATGGGTGTTGTCGCAGATGTTGATGACACCTTAAGGCATCCCCTGGGCACCACCTCTAGATTCTAGAGCTGCTTCTTGCAAATACCATGAACTCTCTACCTGAGGGATTTTTCAGGCCAAATAAGGCAAGCTGAGCACTGCCTTCTAAGACAGATCTCAATCTTAGATAGATGGGGAGTTGATGGATAAGCACTCCAGTTCCTTGAACTCTCAGTTGGGCTAACTTGTAGGTACTTCAAATCCTCCCTTTTTGTTTAAACTAACTCAAGTTGGGTTCTATTTCTTGCAATTAAGAATCCCAACTGGGACTTCCCTGATGGTGCAGTGGTTAAGAATCCGTCTGCCAATGCAAGGGACACAGGTTCGAGCCCTGGTCTGGGAAGATCCCACATGCCGTGGAGCAACTAAACCCATGCGCCGCAACTACTGAGCCTGCACTCTGGAGCCCAGAGGCCCCAACTACTGAAGCCCACTCTCCTAGATCCCGTGCTCTGCAACAAGAGAAGTCACAGCAATGAGAAGCCCGCGCACCGCAATGAAGAGCAGCACCCACTCACCGCAACCAGAGAAAGCCCACGCGCAGCAACAAAGACCCAACGCAGCCAAAAATAAATTAATTAATTAAAAATAAAATAAAATAAAAAATAAATTTTAAAAAGTATCTTAAAAAAAAAAGAATCCCAACTAATCCCAGTGAGCTGCTCCAAGACATCCTCTCCAGGTAGGGACATGGGGACCACGATGGGCAGGTGCCCAACAGACACTCATGGAGGGCTCAAGGGCTCTGCTGGGACAGAGACCCCTGGAAGGCCCTTTGAGCACTCGGCAGTCAATATGCCGTGGCTCAAGAGAAAGCAACACTGGCTTCCCCACTTCCACCACTCAACCGGAAGACTCACACCTGACCACATGTCTCCATGCCCTCTGGGAGCCACCTCATAAATGACTTCTCATGTCCCTCAGGGCCCCACACGAGGCCTCAGCCTCTCTTCAAGCTCGTCTCTTCCCCATCCTCCCACCTTATAACTGTCCGGCCACACTGTCCTTTGTTCATCTCCTTGACCAGCCAAGCTTTCTCTCCTAGGGACCTCTGCAGTTGCTCTTCCCTCCTCCTGCAATGTTTCCCTGAGAGTTTTGCATGAGTGGCAGCTTCTGGTTTTTCAGCGCTTAGCAAAAATGTTCCTTCCCCAGGAAGTTCTTCTCTGACTACTCCATCTAAAATGGGTCTCTCACTGCCATCCCTTCACATTTGATCACATCACCCTGTTTTATTTCTCACTTTACTTGCTACTATGCAATTATCTGCTTGTATATTTATTTATATTATCAGTCTCTCTCTCTAACGGAGCTTATGCTCCAGAAGAGAAGGAACTTATCTATTATTTACTATTGTTTCCCCAACATCAAGAAAGCACATTGTAGTTGCTAAATAAATATTTGTTGGATAGATGAATGAATGGATAAAAGGATGGAAGGAAGAAAGGGAAGGAAGGAGGAAGGAAATGAAGGAAGGAAGGAAATGGGGGGTTTAATTCCTCTCTAGAATTGCCAAGTTCTTACAGCTTGAGGCTGGGTCACCACTTGAGCCAGATATGTTTTCCCATAGAATAGGTATCTGTTAGAAATATGTTAGGCTACAAAGCCCACTATAATAGCTAAAAGATAGGATTATTTTTCTTAATAATGAGAAATCTAAAGATAAGAAGTTGCTAGCACTAGCGACGGCATCAGAGATCCCAGCTCCTTTCCACTTCATCATTTTTAGCATGGTGGCTCTTTCTTTCTTTTTTTTTTAAACATCTTTATTGGAGTATAATTGCTTTACAATGGTGTGTTAGTTTCTGCTTTATAACAAAGTGAATCAGTTATACCTATACATATGTTCCCATATCTCTTCCCTCTTGCATCTCCCTCCCTCCCACCCTCCCTACCCCACCTCTCTAGGTGGTCACAAAGCACCGAGCTGATCTCCCTGTGTTATCCAAAAATGGGCAGAAGACCTAAATAGACATTTCTCCAAAGAAGATATACAGATTGCCAACAGACACATGAAAGAATGGTGGCTCTTTCTTATGTGTGTCTTGCCTCATGGTCACAGGATGGCTGCTGTAGCACAAACATCACATTCACATCAAGGCAGAAAGGGAGAGAAGGAGTGATGCCACCTTACTGTCTTATTCCTTTCAGGTAAAGCTAAAGCTTTTGATGAAACCTGCCCCCAACCACCCCAAGGATTTTCAATTATATCTCATTAGACAGAACCAGATCACATGACCTAGCTGCTAGGGAGTCTGGGGAAATGACTATATATCCCTGCAGCCTCTATAGCAGAGAAGCAGATGAGAAGAGATGGGAACAGGTGTTCTGTTGAACCAAATTCTAGTTTGGTCACTGAGCATATCCCTAGTAGCCATAACAACCAAAGGAGGAGGGCAGGATGCATCCAGTAGACCAAGAGCTGTTAACAAGGCCGCCAGAGAGAAAAGTTTCCTTCACCTGTTCCAGCCAAATCAACAATTCCCAATGCAATGAGAGTTTGCTTAATAACAGTAATTTGGGAAAACACATCCCAGGAGTACTGAAAGCAAGCTATTCTTATTTTAATAATTTGTGGGCTTTACACTTGAATTAAATGAGATGGAATGAGAATGGTGTGAAAATGTCACTTTAAAAAAAAAAGGTTAACTCAGTACATTTAGTCATGAAGTTGTTACAAGCTGTTAAATTATTTTCAGACTCGGTAAAGGAAACAAGCCTGGGAGATTTGTCTGGTGTGTTAACATGTATTATTTACCCCAAGGTGACATTTTAATAGCAGGGGAAACGTGAACAGCCTCCCAGCCCTCGCACGTGTTTTGCCACATGCTGCGCTAAATGCATAAATCCCCCCTTTTTCAGCAGTAATGAGACCCAGAGAACAAGCACCTGCTGGGGTCCTTAAACTTTTCCTGATAAAAATAAACATAATTAAGGCATTGTGAGCACTCACCTCTGATTTATTCTTAAAACAACACACCTCGGGCCTCATTTGCACCCTCACTCACTAGAGTGAAACAGACAAGTGATTTAATACCAGCTTTGCAGGGAGTTTCCCAACACGCTCTCCCCAGCTTTCCACATTCAGCCCACCTGTTCTCAGAGAAAAAAAGAAGAAATTGAGCAGCTCACCAGTGCAGACAGGGAGTGGCTGCCCTGAGGCTGGGAGCCTTTTCAGCCTTCCATTGTGCCTGCTTTTATGAGTGAAAAGCTCATGGTTAATAGCTCTGCCCTGTGGTTGGCCAGACCTGGATTCAAATGCCATCTCTAGTGTCTAGTAGCTGTGTGCTCTTCTACTCTCTGAGCCTCAGTTTCCTCACCTATAAAATGGTGGTTTCAGTGAGGATTAGGTATAACCCTGGGCACAGTTTCCAGCACACAGTAATTGCTCATGGTCACAGGATAGCTGCCACAACTCAAACATCACATCCACATTCATGGCAGAAAGGGCAGGAAGAGGTGATGCCAACCACGTCTGTCCTATTGAAACCTTTCCCCAACAGCAATGGAAACTACGATTAGCTTTTCTATATGCCCTGACACTCAGGTGGTTTCTTCTGCATAGTTTCTTCTGTACCCTCCACTTTGAGGATTCTGTTCCTCAGCCTGCCGCTTTTGCAGGAAACCTTTCCCGACCAATGAGAGCTCAGTACCGCATCAACTTCAACGGGAGCCAGTAGAGAGCCTCTTCACGTTGCCACCTCTGTGGACAGAGAGTAGCTAGAAATGGTGAGCAGCACGTTATCCCCATGTGGCCTCTTCCTTACATTTTTAAAAGGAAACTTGTTGAGATGACGCCTTTTAGACTTGAAAAGACGCTAGAGGAACAGTGTGAAAGCAAGCGTATGAACCAGGTGGAGAAGGTCATCAAGGGGGCTGCTCTCCATCAGGGAAGGAGGAGGCCCTATTCCTCCCTGGGGTTGCAGCCAGCCTGTTCTCCTCTGCATGTGGGGCTGGAAACTGGGGGGCTGGAGAGCTTGGCCAACCATCAGGAAGGCTCTAGACTAGAGCACAGCTTCTGACGGGAACAGCTCCCAGGGTACATATCGAGGTAAGGATTCTTGGTCAAGGGCTTCTTGGTCACCTACTAGGTGCTCAGGGTTGGTAAGGGACAAAGAAGAGCTCTGAGGGCTGGGGAAGCCAGGGAGGGCTGTTGGGAACAGGAGGGCCTTGAAGGGACAGCAAGATTCCAAACGGCAAAGGGGAGGGTTCATCACACTCTAATTCCTCAATTCTAAGACAACATTAATTTTTGGATGAGCTTTCTAAACTCATCCATATGTACATTAAGTGTACACAGCTGTAAAGCACATCCTAATCTCAGAAATGCCATGATGCGGGGGAATGTGGGGCATAGAATCATGAGCTGCCACCTTGCTTCAGGTGCCTCTTGTCCCCATCACTGTGTGGTTGTGCCCTCATTCTGTCTTCACAGCCACCCTATGAAGAGGACACCATTGCCAGTCCTGTTTTACAGATGAGGAGGCTGGAGATCAGAGGCTGGCTGGGGTTCCTGGGGGGTCCAGGTGGGTAAAGAAGGAGGGGAGTCACCTGGCCCAGGCTCCCATCATCGCCCACCTGTCTCTCCATCCTCTGCTCAGCAACCAGAGTAGTCTGCCTTCCCTTTGCCCTGGAATGAAATCTAAACTCCTTGCATGACCAACAAGGCCTTACCCCGTGTGATCTGGGCCCCCCCTCCTGCCTCCGCTCCCCTCTCCCCACTCCCTCTCCCCCAGCCACACTAGCCTTGGAACACTCCTTGTTCCTCAGAACACTGAAACATCTAGCTCATCCTTGCCTGGGGCCTCATCCCCTGCTCTTTCTACCTGAAAAGGCTCTTCCTCCCCAGGTAGCCACATGACTCAGCCATTCCGGAAGGCCTCTCACCTGGCAGTCATGGTAACACCAATCTGGTCTATTTCCTTCATGGACTCTGAGATTGTCTCATTTCATTTTTGTCTGCCTGTCGTCTCCCTATTAGAAAGTGAGCTCCTCAATAGCAGGACATTAGCCTGTTTTGCTTGCTGTTGCATCATTTGTGTTTTTTTGGGTAAATGAATGAATTCAGAGGCATGCCCTGCCTCTGAGAAAGTTGACCAAAGCAGGGGTCCCAGTGGGCCCTAAATGGGAGGCAAACACAGGGCTGAGCAGTGTCTCGGGGCTCTTCCCAGCCTGGGCGGGCTGCCCACCTCTAAGCCCCTCTTCCATCCAGAAATGAGACGCTGCTTCTAAGTGCTCCCTCCCATCCTTAGCTGCGCTATCCTGGGCTTTCTCCTGTGATCCTGGGCTTCTCTGCTCTGGTCCTCTCTGTTTTTCAACTTCAGACCTTGTCATAGCTAATGCTTTTCTCATTCTTGTCTTGTTAAGGGTGAAGTTCAGGTGTGTCTCCACGTCCCTGTTTGTCTCACCTCTGAAGGCAGCTTCTGAACGTGCTCAGGCTTCCAGGCACTATTTCTAACAGCAATACTTCCAGAAGCTATTTTTCAGTGGAAATTCATCGAAAGGACTAGACGCCTTTCAAGTCATCAATTAACATGCACTTGGAGAGGCCTGGCCCTGGCTCACGGTAGGGGATACAAGAGAAGATGTGGTCCTGCCCTCAGAGAACACACAGTCTCCTTAAGAAAACCAAGACTCATGCTTGTGGAACCACCAGGGATTCATTCAGGATCATGTCACCTTCAGGGCTAAACTGTGAAATTTAAACAGCACGTTGCTAAAGAGTGCAGAGGTCACTGTGGGCTGGAATGTCAAGGAGGGCTTCCTGGGAGAGCACTGAGCCTCAGCCCTCACAGGCACAGTGGGATGAAAATGTAGGAGGGCAGGCTCTTCACAGAGCATAGCTGCAATCTTACTGATGTTGAGTTTTTCCAGCCTGCCCAAGGATTTTTTTTTTTTTTGCAACTTTTACACATGGACAGTATAACGATAAGAACTTACATTTCCCAAATAATGCCGCTAAAAATATGTACCTTTGACAGTGCTATCATGCTTCTAGAAACACGTCCCAGCTTTAGAGGGTTGGGAGAGATTGGCAGGAACATACCCCACTTCCATGCCTCACCGGCCCCTAAAGATGGAAGGGTTTGTAAACCAACACTCTGGAGTAAGGAGAAGAAAGCAGTCCTTTCCAGGAGAAGGAAGTAAGATCCCATAGATGGAAATGCATTAGGAATTCACAAGAATTCTAGAGAAAATGCGTGGAAGCAGCAATTCATATCCATTAAGAAACTGGTCAGAGGTGTCAGACAATGGACCCCCACCAGTACAGCTGTATCATTGTACAGCTTCTTTCCCGCTTCTTCTGCACGCTCAGAAATTCCTCCCTAAGACTATTACTCAGCTAGTGTGATTATAGACAAAAACTCTAATATGCATATGATACTTGATACCCTTTTTTTCACCAGATCTTCATAACAGCCCCACTCTAAGCTGAAGAAACTGAGGCTTAGAGAAATTAAATCAGATGCTTTGCCTGAGATCACACAGCCAGTGAAAGAAGCAGACTCCACTGGCATTCTTATCTCCCACCCATCTTGCTACTTTCCCTGTGGAGGCCTCATTCCATCATTCCGACTTTAGTCATAATGAGTGTACACACTGAATTCAAGTATCAGACTGATAAAATAATCCTCTTATGTAGTGTTTTCCCATTACGGAGTGATATTACCTTGCCTTTTCATATTCCATTTTCCCCCAAAGCTGTATCCTTAACTAAAGAATATGTTCTGACTTATCCAATAAAGTGTTTAACCTTTTTAATGTTTTATTGATTCTCAAAGCTTTGGTTCCACCAGAAGATCTTGATTGCTACATTAACAACCTCACTGATACTCTTTTAACAGACCCTCTGCAATGTGAAGTTCAGTGTGGGAAAGATGGGGCTCCCAAGAGTCCATTAATCAATGAGCTAATCTTTCGTCCACCTTGTGCACGTTGCAGGAAGACGGGTAATGAGAAACAAGGTCCACAGGCAGGACCCACTGGGGGCAGGGACATCCAAGCCCAGACAGCTGGGCTGCAGGGTGTGGAGCAAGGAGAATGTCAGTAGAAGAAGGAAAGATTTTTCTCCAGGCTGCTTCCTCCAACCCCTTGAGGCCAGCATGATCCTTGTCAAGCCAAATTGGACTCTTAAGGGCAACAGTGCACCACTGACAGCTTCAAGCAGAATTGAGACATACAGTCCAATTCTTGAATGAGGCATGGGGGCCTTCCTGGTCTGGTCTCTCTTCTGCATGCCAGGCTTATCCCTCACTACCTGCTCCTCTCAAAAATCAGTGCTCTAGCCTTGCCCAACTACCAGGACTAGGGTAAGTCAAATGAGGCACTCGCCTCAGGGGAAAAATTGAAAGGGGCAGCAAAAATCTCGGTAAATAATACAAATAATATTCTAATGCAGCACATTTAAAAATAAAAATTAATGCAAAAAAATCCATGATAAACAAAGTATCAAAAGTTTAAATAAAGACAGGATCTGCCCTATACTTGCATTACCCTGCCCTACTCACCTCCCCCTAATCCCAGACTCACCTTCTTCTTCTAGTTTTCCAAACACACTGGGCTCTTTCTGGCTTCCCGGCCTTTGCCTGTGTTATTTTCTCTACCTAGGAGACTCTTCTCTGTAAATCATCCTTCAGGTATCAGCTTGGATGTCACCTTTTCCAGGCAAGTCTTGTGCGACCTTTGCAAGGACTGCACTACCCACTCACGCACACAGCCTGGGACTGATGCCCTTGCTCTGCGCCCCAGGCATACCTCCCGTGGTATGTAGCATACGCTACCGTAATTGCCCGTCTGTCCCCTGAGCAGTTCATAAGCTCCATGACGGTAGAGGCAGGCTCACCACTGTCCCCTTGGCTGGTGGCTGTGGTTGGGACTGTGGCTGTGGTTATTGCTCCCGTTTAGGCTGCCTGGAGCTGTGTACCACGTCAAGCTGAGTCCATGTGAAGACACGTGCTAGGAAATCCTGATGAGGCAGGAACTCACCCAGGCTGCTGGTTCCCTCCCTTGAAACCCCCTCTGCAGATGCTGTGAGGTGGAGGTCAGGGATCAGAAACACTGAAGGAGACACTGTGAGAAACACCCAGGAAAAGCAGGAGGAATTTGGGTCCCGATTTGAGAGGAAACAGCAGCCCAAAGGGGCAGGCATTATCTTCAGGGGACAGTTTGAAGAAACCTCTATTTCCTCCCCAGCAGTTCCCTGGACAGTCAGTTCCTGCCCCTTTGATCTTGCGGGGATGTTTGTCTTGCAGTAGTACTGACAAGGCAGTGACATCACTGGATCCTGGCTGGGTAGCTGGAGATAAAACCAGATGCAGGTAGACCCCCAGGCCTGCGCATTCCCCACTTCCCCAGCCCCAACTCCTCCCACTCCTCGGGTTTCAGTGATTGCAACCAAGGAAGACACTTCTAGGAAGAGAGCAGGGCTCAGGGGAAAAGTACGGGGACTTTTCTCTGGAAATGGGGTGAGGTTGGGGTCAGAGAGAGAAAGGGGTTGACGAGCTTGGTCTGTTACACCAGAGCCTGATCCCCACAGCTCTGCCCCTTCCCCCCACAAATCCCCTTCTCCTGGTCCCTTCCTTCCATCACCACCCCCTTTCCTAAATTTACCAGAAGGGGCATGAGCTAGGGCTTGGGCTTTAGCCTGGTGTATACTCCATGGTATACATTTAGCAGCCAAAGTAGCTGCTCACCCCGAGAGAAGATGAGCTCTGAGTGGAAAAGTGATGAGACATTCGAGGAGGTGCCGCTCTGTGAAAGAACGTCGCACCCAACAACCTATACTCTACAGAACGAGAATTAATAACAAGCATAATAACTAAACTCAAAGATATGTGAAAGGGTATTGACTAGGCAATTATAAAAATCTAATTGAGACAGGAAGGAAGGGGGCAGGGCACAACCGTTACAAGAATGACACAGTTGTTGAGAAAAACAGGAATCGACAAAAACTGGTTAGAACCAACTAGGCCCAAGACTGTGGGAGATTCGACTTCCAGTGGACCTTGAACCTCACTGTAACACGTCAGCACATGCTAAACACACACCCACAGGCTCCACGACAGTTCCAAGGCAGACCATAAAAAGCCAAAAGTGGGTGATGGCCCAATTTCTGGAAATCCCCGCCCCGTCCACAAAATAATTAGAACATTCCTCCCACTAATTAGCATATGGTATTGTCCAGTCCATAAAAACCAACCACCCCCACACGCCAGGGCCGCTCTCACTTTCTGAGATGGACCGCATTCTGCCTAGGGAGTGTGTATAAATAAACTCACTTTCCCGTCACTATGGCTTGCTCTTGAATTCTTTCTTGTGAGAAGCCAAGGACCCTCCCTTGGCAGCCCGGCCCAGGGACTCGCCTGAGACCTGGGCTGTGACCATTCTCTCACTTCCCCCTTCTCCTGCAACATAATTAAAAATACTGAGAGTGAAAATCATAATAATGGAAACAAGAACTAGAGGACAGACATCTCAACAGCAACACGCAAATGCAACTCCAGTGTTTTCATGCATCCCAAGTAGTGAAGGACAACATTTTGAACTCAGGCCTCGAGAGGGTTTACCACGCAAAGACCATCTTTGAAACACTCTGTGTCAGTCCCTGGTGGTTGGAAGCACCGCCTGCAGGGAATGCCTGGGAGAGGTGGGAGGGGCTGGAGGAACAGCCCACTGCTGCCACTGATACTGACTGTATGGGATTGTTTTATATTTTGTTCATCATGGATTTTTTTCCATTAATTTTGATGTTTTTAATAGCACATTAAAATATTATTTGTCTTTGCTGAGTTTTTTGACACCTCTCTAAATTTCACCCTAGGCAGATGCCTCCCTCATCTCACCTCACCCGCCCCACCCTACTGCCAGCCCAGCTGCCCCAAACTCTAGGCCTCTAGAGATGGGGTATTTGCAAAACTGCTCATCCATGCTTCCAGCCCAGAGACAATCCAGGGTCGTGGTGCTTCTCTGTGTAAAAATAAAAAACCAGGCCACCAAGCACTCTGCAGCCCATCCCCAGCCGGCCAGCAGAGCACCAGAATGTGGGCTCACGTACTAACCACTCTGAAGATTGAAATTCAACTTGAAAACTTTGTGGTTGGAGATGGCTCCTGCTGTGAGAAGGGAATATGACAGATGGCATAAGATATTACAGTAATTTTACTGACAAAGCACTAAGCGTATCACAGAAGTTCAAAATCAATTCGTCTGCTTCCCAGCAGAAGTGAGTCTAACAGGCAGTGAAGCATAATCTTGATAATGTAGTTGTTCCCATAGAAGAAGGAATTAACTGGGCTACCGTAAATCTGTCTTTATGACATTCTTTTTTGTTTCTGTTGCCCTGATAAGGACTTAAAATCCCATTTGTATGGAAATAAACCAAGCTCCGAAGTTATCTTCTGTTCTGGGGCGTTACCTCAGGAGGTCTGCAGAAACTCCTCTCCAGCTAAATGGGATCTTAGGCTCAGGCTCTGCAGAGTTGCAGCTTTCGTTGTTAAAGAATAAAACACACTATTATTCCAACCACCACAACGTGGTTGCTTTTTAGGGGCTGCATCCATTAAGGTTCTTGGATGGCAAACAAAGAAAACTGACTCTGAGCAACTCAATATCCTTCCAATACGTTCTTTTTCTATTTAAATTAACAGAAGAGTCAACTGAGCAGGAGAACCAGGTTTAATTAGAATGGGGAGCACGCAGTGCATTGGATGGACAGGGAAGGGCTGGTATAGGTGGCAGGCAATAGCTGACAACTTTGTCAGAACTCATTCATTCCAACAGCAGGCCTTTAACTGATGTTTTGCACTCTAGCATTATTTTCCTGAAGATTCACAGTCCCAAGAAAACAAGTCCAATTGCCCATGTTTGGGTCATGTGCCCACACTAGTTTGACAAGCCCAAGAATGGCTTCAATGAGCCAGGAAAGGCTCCCCACAGAGATATGAAGGTGCTGTGACCAAGAGAAGGGGGAGTGGGTGCGGGGTGGGCAATCAGAGGAGCCAAGACTTCTCAGAAGCCAAGGCCACACTTTTAATCACATTGAAGTTCCGTTTTCCCTAGCACATTCCAACAAATACGAAAGGTTTGGAAAATGTACTTCACACAGTGTCTGATACATAATAGGCAAATCATTATCATTGCCTACATTATCATCGTTATCATCAACTAATGTTGATTATTTGGAATATCTGGCCAAGCCTTCGTAAAAGTGGGATGTTTACTGTGGAACATGGAGGGCACCTTGAAATGACTTGGTTTTTTCCTAGTAGAAGAAATAAAGAGGTGGATTAACTGGGTTATTATTGGCACCTGCTTCTGAAGAGCCCTGGCCTCCTGCCACAGCCCCAAGTGCCATGGTCTCGGCCACCCCAGAGACCATGTAGCCATTGGGCACAGCGAGCGCAGTGCACAAGGCCCACGATACTGTTTGAGGCACACAAAAACGGTTTTAAAATCAGAAGAAAAAAATAAACTTTTAAGTTTAAGAAAATGTACAGTATTAAGTATTTGTCCTTATATCAACGCAGTTGTTCAATAAAACCATGAAAGTCATAGTGCAGCCCTGAGGCACTCCCCCCAAGCAAGGAAATTTGTATACGCTCTGTGGAGGAGAGCAGGAACCACTTTCTTTCCATTCCTGACCAAGGATCTTCCTCCATCCCACACTAGACCTTGCTAAATCATTCCTAATACTTCAACCAGGATGGGGGCTGAAAATATTCACAAATCGCACATCTGAACATGAAATGTTTATTTTAAAAAAGCATTCACCAAGTACTTTGAGCATGCCAGACACTCTGCAAACTGCTTGGGACACAGCCGTGGCAAGACAGACATAGTCTCTGTGCTTATGGGGATTAAGGTCTAATTGGAGAAACTTGTAGTCAATGTGCTTCTCTTAGGAGGCTATAATTACCTAGTTAATAAGGGAACATATTTCCATACCTAAGATTTTTCTGTGATGTTGGTGACGGCACATGTAACCTGTCCCCTGAACTTCACATGCACACACACACACACACACACACAGTTCAGCCAAATATGTTGTCTTCTCTTCTGTATCCTTTTCCCAAATGCCCATCCTAATGTCCCATTAAACCCTTTTATAAGAATCCTCATTCAAACAGAGAAATACATTATCTCTGTATCCCTAGAATACAGCCTTTCTCAATGGAACTCCATAAGTATTCAAGAAAAGATGGACGGATGGGTGGATGGATGGATGGTCCAATGGATGAATAATGGATAGATCAATAGAGAGAAGGGATAACATAGGGATGAGAGGAGATATGGATAGAGAGATGGACGGATGGATGAATGTCTGGATAAATAAATGGGTGAAAGAAAGAAGGAAGGCTAGAAAATGAAAGGGGAAAATAATGGATGGATAGCTGAATAGATAAATGTATGGAAGTTTGCCTGCAGGGATGAATAAATGGATGGAGAGAGGGAGGAAAGATTGGACCAAAGGAAAGAGGATGTGTGGACAGATATATTACTAAAAAATTATACAGAAATGTAGGAAAGAATGGATGCAGAGGGTTGACAAGGTGGATGGTGTAAGGATAGATGGATGGGTAGATGGATATTGTGATTAGTGACATGCTAATAAATAAATGGATAGTTGGATGAAGGAATAGAATAATTGAGAAAAAGATGGAGGTAGGGAAGGTTGATAGACATTTGTAAGGGAAGATAGATAAATGAATAGATGGGGGAATGCAAGATGGATAAATTGATGACTTGGAGGGTAGATGAGCAGCCAAATCAAGTCATGGCTAAAGTAATGGAGGTAGGGATGGGTGAAGGTTCACTTGGTGAGAGGGAATGTTAGATTTGTGAGCACATGAACTTATGAGTGAATTGCAGGAATATCTGGATGTATGGATAGATCAATGGGTAATGAATTGATGAATTAAAATTCAACTAATATATGGGTGAGTGCAAGCCTATATGAGAAGACACTGCATGTAACTTAATATGCTCGAGTGTGGCATACAAAGTGTCATGTTACAGCCTGGCCTGATACTGCCTCCTACTGTTTTGGGATGTTAGTCTCGGAAGGCATCTGAGATAATGCTGTGTGACACCTTGAAAGGAGATACCAGTTTGGACTGCAGTCACACACGAAGGCTTTATGGGGAGGTTGGCACATTAACTGGAGTGACCGAAACATTGTGCTAAGGTGGGGGTCCCCTCTCTTCCTCCTCAGTGTAAGGAAGTCCCCCTTCCTCTCTGCTTCTCTGAGACAACTTGTCTCTGTCAGAAACTATCCATGATAAATTGTTCATTGCTGTTGTTAATTAAATAACAAAATGTGGGGTGGGAAGACATTCTGCAAGTTCTCAGATACTCCTTTCAGCTGTGGCAACATCTGCAAATATTCATTCAATTAGATATGTGCTTAGACGGGCCTGCTTTGTGCCAGGCCCCGGGAAAGCCCCACATGGAAGACAGAAAAGAATTAGACAGTCATTGTGCTGTATTGAGTCTCAGAGCCTCTGCCACTCACCAGCTGCATGAGCCTGGGCATGTTCCTTAGCTCCTTTAATCCCCACAGCAATACTATGAAGTACTATTACTACCCCCATTTTAAAGATGAGGAAGGGATTTCCCTGGTGGCACAGTGGTTAAGAATCCGCCTGCCGACGCAGGGGACACAGGTTCGATCCCTGGTCCAGGAAGATCCCACATGCTGCAGAGCAACTAAGCCCGTGCGCCACAACTACTGAAGCCCAAACGCCTAGAGCCCATGCTCCGCAACAAAGACAAGCAATGAGAAGCCCGCACACCGCAGTGAAGAGTAGCCCCGCTCGCCACAACTGGAGAAAGCCCACGCGCAGCAACAAAGACCCAACACAGCCAAAATTAAATAAATAAATAAATTTATTTATTTAAAAATAAATAAATAAAGATGAGGAAACTGAGGCACGCTGAAGTTAATACATATGTCAGGCACTGTGTTAACTGTTCAAAAACATCACCCGTTTACAATTACCCTGCTGCGGTAAATTGCAAAAATGGCCACGGTCCTTTACCCCTCCCTGCCCCCATGCCTTTGCAACGTCCCTTTGCAGCAATACCCATCAAAAGTTGGAGTCTAGGGGCTTCCCTGGTGGCACAGTGTTTAAGAATCCGCCTGCCAATGCAGGGGACACAGGTTCGAGCCCTGGTCTGGGAAGATCCCACATGCCGCGGAGCACCTAAGCCCGTGTGCCACAACTACTGAGCCCACATGCTGCAACTACTGAAGCCCGCGTGCCTAGAGCCCGTGCTCCACAACAAGAGAAGCCACCGCAATAAGAAGCCTGCACGCCGCAATTAAGAGTAGCCCAGCTCGATGCAACTAGAGAAAGCCCGTGCACAGCAATGAAGACCCAACGCAGCCAAAAATAAATACATAAAATAAATTTGTAATAATAATTTTATTTAAAAAAAAAAAGTTGGAGTCTATTCCTCAGTTCTTGAAGCTGCGCTGGCTTGGGACTGACTTCGGTCAGCAGAATGGGGCAGACATGGTGCTGTGCCAGTTCCGAGCCTAAGCCTAGGCCTCAGAGGACATTGCTGGTTTCCTGTCTTGGCTCCCATGTCAACAAGCCTGAGCTAGCCTGCTAGAGAATGAGGGGGGCACAGCCAACTTCCAGACGTGGGAGTGAAGCCATTCTAGACCACTCAGTCCCTGAATGAACCCCGATTGACCACAGACACTTGAGCGAGCCCAGTAGAGATCAGTTTTGCCCAGCCCTGAACATCAGAGCTGCCCAGTTGACCCCTAGACTCATAAGCAAGGCTTGTGGTTCTGTTTTAAGCCACTGAGTTTGGGGTGGTTTGGGGGTATAGCAGGGACTCAAAAAGACCATAGATGTTTGAAAGACACACATACTCAAAGAGGCCAAAATGTGAAGATGTGGCAGTACAAAGAAGAAAGGATTTCTCCTCAAAAGGGGGACCAGCAGGATCCTTGGAATGGGTGGTATTGGGGTCAGGCCTTGAGAATAGTAGAGTCAAGTTCCTGCCAGGGAGGGTGGTGTCTAAAGGGCATCCCACCCCCAGGGGCACAGCAGCTGAAGCCTAAGCCCCAAAAGTCACCCAAGAGCCTCAGACACAGGGACGAGTCAGGCTGCCTCCCAGCCACCTGTACCAAGAAGACTCAGGAAGGCATCAAGCTGGTCAGGACAAGCAGCGCCACACCTCCACATGCGTGGCCTTGGGTACAGATTGCTGGATACCAAGCCACAACCCAAAGTGCCCAGCCAGGGGCCAGCTCCCTCCACCTCCCTGCCCCCCTGCATGCCCTACATGCCCCTCCTCCCCCCATACTCCATCAGCATTCCTTGCAGCTCCTTAGAGCCATTCAGCTCCAAACTTGGAGAAATGTTCAAAGCCATGTTCAATATCAAAATGAGACAGGAGAAACCATGTTTAATTCAACAAGGAAGCAACTGGCTTTGGAGATGTGGTGCAGTAGGCAAGAAGACAGGGCTGCCTGTCCCCAGCAGTGACTGCGACGAGCAGCTCTGAGCACAGGGGGCTGCCCACTCAGGGTGGGGGGAGGAGGCAACAACCCAACATCAGACAGGCAACTGCAGAGGGGCCAGGCATGATCTCCAAGCTGGCTTGGATCAAAGAAGTACGCATGCTCACAGTTTAGGAATCAAGTGATTTTACAAGGCTTGATGCAAAAACAGCAGCCCTCTGCCCCACCCATCCCCAAATCCCAGAGGCAACCACTTTCAACTCATTTTGATGACTTGTTTGTCAATACTTTGATATCTCTGAAATATCAAGAAAGGGGAGTTATAAGTGTACTTTTAGGCATTATCTATTTTCTTCCATAGTCAGAACAATCCTCTTTCAGAGCATCCCTACCACCACCCTACCACACTTCCCTGCCTGCCATTTTCCAAGTAGCCCTTCTTGAAGAAATCTCTCCCACGGCCTTCTGACTTACTCCAGGCTGGAGCCCTCATATCCAGTACACAGTTGTCACCGCCAAGATTTCCTTTCACCCTCAACCTGAGATCTCCCTTCATAGGTCTCTTGAGTCAGAACCCTTGTTTCTTATACCCTACGATTTCCTCTCTCTCCCTCTCTCTCTCTCTCTCTCTCTCTCTCTCTCTCTATTTAAAACCTAGCTTTGGTGGAGCACATTGTCCAAATTGTGACAAGGAGCCCATGGGACTTAAATGTGTCAAAATGTTATTATTCAGCCCTTACACTTACCTGATAGTTTGGCTGGATATAGAATTCTAAACTGGGAATCATGTTCCTCCTAATCTTGAAAGACACTGATCCATCATTGGCTTCTATCTTCCAGTATTGCTAAGTTTTGAAAAGTATTGAAGTATTCCAGTATTGAAAAGTTCAAAGCCACTCTGCTTCCTGATATGATACTTTTTCTTTTTCTTTCTGGAAGCTTCTAGAATCTTCTTTTTGTCCCCAGTGTAATAAAATTTTGTTTTTAAAAAAAGAAAGCTGCAAAAAAGAATATTCAGAGAACAAGAAAGTGTTCTTGAAAATTAAAAGTTGGAGAACATGAACAAACATTCCTACAGAAATGTTAGAAGACAAACATGAAAGAAATCTGCTATAAAATAGAACAATGAGAGGATATTTCTGGTATTATTTACCTCTTTCATACTAGAGGCACTCCTCACATGTCTGTTGGTCCCCAAGCTGTCAGCTCTATTTAAGTTCAGGACACTCACACGCTGATTGGCAGCTTAATCACATGGAGGGACTTAACCATGAGCTTTACTGGAAGACACTCATGGAGCCATTCCATTAAAGAATCGCCAATGTCACTATCTCTGGAAAACTGGACAGGCTGACTGCCAGAAGAAAGCTAGTACAGAAACAGTCAAAACAACACATTTTCAGTGCATCACCGCTGCTGGCTGCTGTGCCTATTATCCCCCAGGTCAGAGATCCTGTTGTATCTTCTCTGAGAAGAGACCTTCTCCCTCCTGCCCTGGGTAGGAAAGTCAATGACCACCAGCATGGAGTAGAAGAGAACTGGGGGTTCTAGCTGCTTCTAAAAAAGATTTTCTGCTTTCTCAAGCCTTGCCTTTACCTCTACCTCCAGAGGTACCTGAAAGTGGCAATTCCTGAGCCTTTTAGTGGCTCTTCAGTGTAAATCAATCTGCTTCTCAGCAGAGCAGAGAGATGTGACTCCTAAGCCAGCAGTGAGGAAAACCAAATCAGTTATCACTTGTCCATGAGGTTTTCAACTTC
Source organism: Balaenoptera acutorostrata (assembly GCF_949987535.1). Taxonomy (NCBI): domain Eukaryota; kingdom Metazoa; phylum Chordata; class Mammalia; order Artiodactyla; family Balaenopteridae; genus Balaenoptera; species Balaenoptera acutorostrata. The sequence continues at coordinate 37,699,450 of NC_080082.1, read as the reverse complement.
CAAATTTTGTGTGTTTTTGTTTTATTTCCCTTTCTCTTTGTTTTCCTGAATTTATATCTTTTTAAAATCTTGTTACTTTTCTTTGGGAGGGGGGAAGATAAACTAAGAGTTTGGGATTAACTTATACACACTACTGTATATAAAGTAGATAAACAACAAGGACCTACTATATACCACAGGGAACTATATTCAATATGTTGTAATCACCTATAATAACTGAATCACTTTGCTGGACACCTGAAACTAACACAACATTGTAAATTAACTATAGGGACTTCCCTGGTGGCTCAGTGGTTAAGAATCCGCCTGCCAATACAGGGGACATGGGTTTGAACCCTAGTCCGGGAAGATTCCACATGCCTCAGAGCAACTAAGCCCGTGCACCACAACTATTCAGCCTGAGCTCTAGAGCCCGCAAGCCACAACTACTGAGCCTGCGTGCCACAACAACTACTGAAGCCTGCGTGCCTAGAGCCCATACTCCGCAACAAGAAAAGCCACCGCAGTGAGAAGCCCGAGCACCGCAATGAAGAGTAGCCCCTGCTCACCACAACTAGAGAAAGCCCACACGCAGCAACGAAGACCCGACACAGCCAAAAATTAATTAATTAATTAATTAATTAACTATAATTCATTTAAAAGAATGGTTCAAAAAAACTTGTTACTTTTTGTTTACTCTCAAAATTCCACTAACATGCCAGTTAGTGTACATGTTCAGCCATCTCTACTGAGAACCTCAGCTGACTTTCAACCACGGAAGAAATCTCAGCCCTAAGTTAACAAGAAGCACAGAATACCCTACTACCCTTTTAGTCTCCTGACACTGACCTAATGTCCTCCCTATGGGACTATGAAAGAGAGGAAAGTTCCCAGCCTCCCAATCCCTGCTGCAGTGGGTCATGTTAGCCATCGTTTGGGGCTGCACAGCCCCATCCTCTTTTGTGGGTGGACATACCACCCAGGCCTAACCCGTCACAGTATCACCCAGGGCAGTGATTGGCCCAGGAGTGGACATGTAATTCAACCAGGACCAATCGGAGTCCTTCCCTGGGGTTAATACAAAGTGCTAGGAAGAGAAACTGCAGTAGAAAGAGAACTTCTAAGATGGAAGGATGTTAACTTGGAGCTGCCAGGGGCTATCTTTTCTACCACATCGAAAACACCTGTCTGTAATAATAATAATAATAAAATAAAGCCAAGCAGAGATGTTTGGGAGAGAGGAAGAATGAACACAAGAGAGAGGTACTGAAAATGCTGATAGCATGCAAAGAGAGCAGAAGGAGAAAGAGAAGGGGATTTCTGGAATAAGATGGAAAGAATTGTGCAACATAGACATGCAGACTAGTAACCAATGTTCATAGGTGGGAAGCAGAGACATGCCAAGTGACCTGAAGACAGTAGAGCCCCAGAGCTCCAAATACTTGGCTCACCAGGGTGCTAGCAGCCACAAGGGAAGGAGAAACAGGAGGTCCAAGAAGGGGTGGAGTTTTCAGAGGAGCCACAGAACCAAAGAAGAAAAATGAAAAGAAAAATCTGAACCCCACAGTAGGTGTGTTTTATCCCAGCATCTTTGTCTCCATTACCAAACAACAACAACAAAACTGTCATGTGTCCATTTTGAGATTAATTCAATCTTTCTCAAAAAAAGATATGATCAAGGAATGGCAAATACCTGTACTGGGCTCGACTTTTCTCATGTGTTCCCCCGAATAATGGTGACAGTCTCACCTCTTGACTTTTCTGACATTGTGTGGTCTATAAACTATCCCCTCCATGCAGCACCACCCTTCACACACACACAACACACACGCATACATGTGCATGCACACGCATACACAGAAATGAAATTTCCCACCATGGAATAATACACTAATATTCAAAATTGCCAGCTTTGCCTGTTTCCATGGTAACCAGCAGCATTAAGTCCTGCTGCTAAAATTTCAAGAGCAGATGACATGTGTAATTGCACTGTATAAGGAGAAAGAGCTTTTCTTTCATACAAAACGTAAGTGTGTCTCAGATGAGATGGGTGTTTCTATCAGGTGAATGTAGCAAGTCTCTCTGTCCCACTCATTCTCCAGACCAGTGCATGTTACTTCCAGAAGAAACTGGAAAGCAAGGTGGCAAACGGGGGCTGGGGTCATTCCAAAGACCTTCAGGGGCTCAACTCTCTTTACTTCCCAAATTGAGCAGCAGGGGGTGTTACTTTTTATTTCTACTCTTTCAGGCTCATGCACATTAGTCATCATAGTGTGTCAGCATGGAGGGGACCACAGATGGGGTCAGAAATCTTCACTTCACAGGTAGAGACTGAGAAGGGTCATAAATGGATGTTTCAGGAGGAGAAGGGGTGTGGTCAGTGGAGGCTAAGCCACCCTTCTTTCCCCTCAAAGGGCCTGAGCTAGGTCAGGATTGGGCCACACTGATTTTTCCTTCCCCGGGGGTGGGGGGTGGGGGGCTTTCTGCAGAGAGTCTAACGTCATTCTCACAGACCATCATCCTTCCAGAGCCAAGGCTGTGCAGTTCCATACCTGACAGTGACCCCAGCCTTCAAACACCAATTGCTTCTGACCACTATAGCACAGGGCACCAAGAGTGTTCAAAGAGCTTAGTGAACTCTTAAAAAAAAAACCTTCAGTTATTTGGCATTCAAATCTCACATTCAGGACCAGGAGAAAGAACCTTATTCCACAAATAAGAAAAGTTTCATGATTATTTCTCTAATCACATCTTTAACAAGCTTTCTGCGGAAGGTAGAGGTTTTAAAAGAGAGTGTACTCATGTAAATAATTCTGAGCTCCTTGAGGGAAGAAATGAATTCAGAGTGTGGGGTAATGTTTTATTTAAGAGGTGGTCCCCATGCTGGGCACAGAGGCCCCTTGGAAGCAGCCCTCCTCCAGTGCCTGTGGGATGTGGGGAAAATTGGCAGTGGATGGATGAAATCTTCCACCAGTAAAAACTACAGTGAATGAATGAATGAACGAAATAATGGTTTTAGAAAGGAAAGGACTGAGGGATAATCAGAGCTGGGAAGATCCTGAAGGAAACAGGCAGGCTTTGGTAGAGAGGTCTCAGGGTGCAGGGAAAAACCCAGATAGAGCCGGCCTGACCTCTGCGCCCCCGCCCCGCCTCAGCACGCCCTGCGGGAAATCCCTCCTGGGCCGCCCCGCCCCGCACCGTCTCTTCCTCCCTCCGCTGAGGGGCCTTGATTCAGCCGTGTCCCCTGTTAGAATGCCAGAAAGGACGAAGAGAAGACAAATGGGAAATAACGTCACGTTACTTCCGCTGCCTTTCAGTCTGTGAGCCTGAGCAAGGAAGTTACAGCTCGGTGACAAGGCCCTTCCCTGTGCACCTGTGGGGCCCACCTGCCAGGCCGCGCCCACTACGGGGCGTGGCCTCCACGTGGAGCCGCCCTGCCTCTCCCGGCTCAGACCCCACCCCTTCCAGCCCAGACCCCAGCCGTCCTTGCTGTAACCGCATCCTGCGGTTTGCGTGGCATCTGGTCCTCAGACGCTCCCAGGCCGTCTCCCTTCTCCCGCACCAGTGTCTTCACGCTCGGCTGGGTTTCTCTGAAGCCGCTCTGCATCCTGGTGACTAAATCATTTCTTACTTCCGCTGATAAGCAAGGCCACAGGGCATGATTTAAAAGGGGGCAGAGCTGCTGCCTTCCCTTGATTCAAATGTTTGCCAGCTGTTTCCCATTCTGGTCTCAAGCTGGCTTGAATCTTTAGCAAAGTCAGACACTTGACTCACTGGGTAATTATTTCTCCTTATTAAAAATCTTTTTTCCCATGTGATCAATATGCAGTTCTCCATCGTGGCGTGGAGCCAACCCCACCTCTTCCGTCCATCTCCACTTCCATTTTGGTTTTAGGATCTGATCCCCCCAAGCTGAGATGGAGCAACTAGCCCTCAGCCTTTGGAGCTTGCGCCCGACGGGCCTGCCCTGCAGGGTTCCCCCGTGGCTGCGTGCTCTGCGGAAGGCAAGGCGGGCCCGTCTCAGGCCCTCCCCCACCCCTTGTGAAGGTCCCTGTCCATGACAGCGGGCTGTGACAGCACTCTCAGTACAAAACCCTAGGTCTCGACGCTTGAAGGGCATCCTCGCAGCCAACAGTCCGCTCTTGGAGAGTCTCCTCTTCAGAGATGAAGATCTTGCCATGACAACGCCGTGCTCCCCTTCGCTGCTGCGCCCTCAGGTGTCTCCCGGGCGCTGCTGCCCAGGTCCATCCAAAGCCCGGCTTGCAGCTTCCCTGACCTCCCCTCCCCACCCTCTGCCTGGCCTACACAGGTTTTCTGAGATGCTGGGCTTGAGGGAAGATGGAGCAAGAAGGCCTCAGAAAGTCACACCCAGAGGGCAGAGCCCAGACATAAAATATTTAGAAGGAGAGGAAAATATCCATGATCTTGGACATTCCTTCCCACTCCTATGTTGGAAAAGGACAAGTCCACTCATCCATGTTAGCTTTCCCCAATATACACTCTGCCCTGCTTCAGCCTAGGACATAGAAAGAAAGTCAACAAAGGCCAAAGTTACATTTGAAGGGCTGGGGTTTTATTCACTCTTTCAACAATTTATTGGTTGATTACTCTGTATCAGGCAAGGTTCTAGGTGCTGGGACTACAGCCTCTATCTAACCTGAATTTATGTTTTCAATGGACAAGAGCAGAACTTCTGCTGACCGGGAAGCTCTGAGAAGACAAGTCAGGAGAAGTGTGGCCCAGAGTGACTGGGCAGAAGAGGCGATGGAGGCTCGTCCAGTTTGGGTACAGGCGAGGCTCTCCAGGAGGCTCCCCTCACCTGCCGGGTCTTGCCGCCTCCACCCCATCTCCCCTTGAATAACACTTCCAAGATCAGAAAGGCTGGTTGTGAACCTTGACGCCACTGCCAAAATCTAACTAAAACCTCTAGTAAAGAGTTTAACACACAATAAAGCAGATCCTCACTGCTAGCAAGCAAAAGGAAAACTTGTTTTGGTTAAATATCCAACTTTAAGTTGTTTTTATTGCTATGGTTGTGTTTTGTTGGTTTCTGTTGTGCCAGATAAAGGAGAGGAAGGCTGCAGTCTCTTGAAGGACATATGAGCAGGAGTTTCCTGGACGACAAGCTCCTGGCATCTTCCTCTGAGGTCACCAGCCACACTGAGTCACATACAGCTGCTGGGGGGTGGGGTGGGGGGTTGTCAAATAGTTGTCCAGGTAATGTGATATGTATCCAAAGGCTTCAAAACATACCTTTACTTTGCATATGTCCTTAATTGTTTCCTTAAAATAAATTCCTAAAAATGGAATTTAAGCTCAGTGAGGTTCATCATGGCCCAGTTTGCAAAAGTGAGAGGCTGGCAACAACCCAACTGCCCAGTGATGGGAACCAGGACACACCCACACTAGGGGCTGAGCACCGTCCCACGAGGGGCGGCATGACTTACAAGAAATCCGGGCAGGGGCTTCCATGGTGGCACTGTGGTTAAGAATCCCCCTGCCAGTGCAGGAGACACGGGTTCGAGCACTGGTCCAGGAAGATCCCACATGCCGCGCCACAACTTCTGAGCCTGTGCTCTAGAGCCCATGAGCCACAACTACTGAGCCCACATGCCACAACTACTGAAGTTGCGCCTAGAGCCCATGCTCTGCAACAAGAGAAGCCACCACAACAAGAAGCCCGTGCACCACAACAAGAGTGGCCCCCGCTCACTGCAACTAGAGAAAGCCCACACACAGCAACGAAGACCCGACACAGCCAAAAATTAATTAATTAGTTAAATAAAAAAAAAAAAAAAAAAGAAATCCAGGCAAAACAACATGGACCAGTCTGTACCACTGTTACTGATTTCTAACTGTTCCTATAAGCACAAAGAAGTCCAGACAGATAGACCCAAAAATGTTCAGGGTGATTATCTTTGGAGGATTGAGAGTGTGGGTAATTTTTATTTTCTCAGTAGTGTATTCTTAATTTTTAAACAACACATATTTTTAGAAATAAGACAAAATAGTTGCCCAAAATAACCTCTTGTGCGTGCACCTCCCACTCCAAAGTGGTAGGTGGGTGGATGGTGACTGGCTCACCTGGCACCCAGTAGGTTATCCACACCATGTCTTGTCCTGCTTGTTGTGCTTTATTCGAGGGTCAGAGATCACCTGGGGGTTAACTTGAGTCCTCATATCGCACTAAGGTCCTTGGAAGGAGGAGGAGCCATTTCTGGGTGCAGGTACGCATGACCATACGGTCACCATTGCTGGACTCATGGGAAAACTGGTCGTTCCATTCTGCTCCCCCTTAGTTAGGGCCCATCCACACCCAAAGTGTTTGAGACCTCACCCTCCGTCCATTCATCAGGAGCACCCTGACCACCCAGACAGCAGACTGTCCATAGCCTATGAGTGGGGGAGGGGTGCTCTCGAGGTCTGCTGGGCCTGCTCCCATCCACACCCCATCCTTGGTGTGGGGGCTTCTCCCCCCATCCCACTCCACCATCCTCCACTCCACATAGGAAGGATCCTGGTCCCTCCATCCTTCCTCTGTTGGTGAATCACCCCTTCATGTCTTCCTAAGACTTGGCCTAGGGAAGGGGAAGGAAAATTGTTTTTGTTCAAGACTAGCCTAGATGGCCAATAGGCACATGAAAAGCTGCTCAACATCACTAATTATTAGAGAAATGCAAGTCAAAACTACAATGAGGTATCACCTTACACCGGTTAGAATGGGCATCATCAGAAAATCTACAAACAACAAATGCTGGAGAGGGTATGGAGAAAAGGGAACCCTCCTGCACTGTTGGTGGGAATGTAAATTGATACAGCCACTATGGAGAACAGTATGGAGGTTCCTTAAAAAACTAAAGATAGAATTACCATATGACCCAGCAATCCCACTACTGGGCATATAACCTGAGAAAACCATAATTCAAAAAGACACATTCACCACAATGTTCATTGCAGCACTATTTACGATAGCCAGATCATGAAAGCAACCTAAATGCCCATCAACAGACAAATAGATAAAGAAGATGTGGTTCATATATACAATGGAATATTACTCAGCCATAAAAAGGAATGAAATTGGGTCATTCGTAGAGATGTGGATGGACCTAGAGTCTGTCATACAGAGTGAAGTAAGTCAGAAAGAGAAAAACAAATATCGTATATTAACGCATATATGTGGAATCTAGAAAAATGGTACAGATGAACCATTCTGTTCTACCAGGCAGAAATAGAGACACAGATGTAGAGAACAAGGTATGGACACCAAGAGGGGAAAGTGGGGGGCGGGGGTGGTGGTGGGATGAATTGGGAGATTGGTATTGACATATATACATGAATATGTATAAAACAGATAACTAATAAGAACCTGCTATATTAAAAAAACATAGACTAAAATAAAACAAAAAGAATTTAGTCTCAAAAAAAAAAAAAGACTAGCCTTTCCCACTTCTGCCAGTAGTGTACTTCTGAACAGAAAAACAAGCTTTACAAAATTCAGGATTTACCTACATATTTCCTGTGTGCTTCCCTCTCCCCCTGCCTCATGTCAGTGGTCCCTTGGGTCAACTACATTCATGCCATAGCTTTCATCAGAATCCTTATTTCTCCCTCAAAAATGCACAAATGCACACAGTTTTATGGGTCAGGTAATATCTTAAAGGGGTCCATAACACATAAAGGTTTGGAATCACTAGCTTAGGGCATGCCTGTAAGGATGGACAAAAGGAACTGAACTCTTCTGACTTAGAGAAAAAAAAAAAAACTGAAAGAAATAATACTTTCACTAAGTTCAACTTCTGTCCCCATTTTTGGAATCAAGTGCAACCATGATTCAGTTCCCAATGATGAGGTCGCCCAAATGGACGTGTTGTGGGGTCCAGGAAGGGTGTTCCTGAGTTTTGTGAGCTTGGCATCAGGACAGACACCATACTGTCCCTGAACACACCGACAGGGGCTGGGCTCTGTCCCAGTGGCTTAATCAAATTTCTATGGAGCTTTTCATCATTGGCAAACGTATCTGTATTTAAGCTCTGATCTTCTTTAGTGTGTGTCCCTTCCCCTGGCTCTGGACTCCTTGAGAGCAAGGCCTATGTTTCTTTATCTCTATCCCCAGGGCGTGCTTCCAAAAGGTGGAAGTACCGTCTGTACTGGGTGTCTTGGCCTTCAGCATCCCTGGCACGCCACCTTGCACCAGCATCAGCAGCCCAGCTCACCCCTCAACACTTGCATCTGCCATGGCATCCTGTGGCCCTGGGGCCCTGCACCTAGCAAGCCAGCTTGTGTGGCCCCATCCCCACCCATCTCCCACCATGATATGGCTCTGAAGCCACCCCAGCCCTTCTTCCCAGTGCAGATTTTGGGGATCCAGGTTGCCATATCTTTCCTGGTATCCAGATGCCCTCCATCCTTCCCTGTAGACATTTGATCATTTTTTCCTGCTGCCTTTGCACCTCACAGGCCAACCCTGTGACTCAGGCCGTAATCTTCTCACTATGCCAATGTGGGCATCAGAACCACAGAGCCCCGTGGCTTTCAGCATTCCATCCGCAAATGGTGCCGCTGTACACAGCCACATCCCCTGCCGGAAGTATGTGGGAGGGCCCCTCTCTGTAATTCTCTTTCATCTCTAATTCTTTCAGAAGTTTCATTCTTGCCCATGAGAACTTTCTTCTCATCCGTGGACATCAAAAGCTGGTTAGAAAGTTCCACTCAGTGCTGCCTGCATGTTAATGTTTCTAAACAGTATGTCATCCTCATTCCTGTTGTCGTGAGACAAATGCCGGCTGTCCCCTGCCCACATTAACCGCTGTAATCTGCCTGGCCGTGCCTCCACCTCCCCAGACGCCAAGCGCCTGTCCTACACAATAATTAAAATGTACTGCATTCTGAGCTTTGTCATCTGGACCATTCCGTATGATAAGGAGCACACAACTCAGAATTGTTTTCCTTCTAAATTGCTGTGAAGTTGTGAATTATGGCAATTACGGTCAAACTTCAATTATTCTGATGCACTAGGGGAACATGACAACTTTGAATGAGAGAAAAGATTTTACAAAAAGGCAGCCTGTGTACAAGGTGGCTAAATTTCAGAGCATCCCATTTCTGTCACAGGACAATCAACCTTACACTGCAGCAGACAACAAGTAGCCCACCTTGTAGAAAATCAGAAGCACGTTTGTGGAGCAAGGTGGAAACACTCTGCAGGGTGATGGCCTCTCTGTCTCTGTCTCTCACAGTTATTGCCCATGTGATCTACTGAGTGGAAATCCCATCTGTCAGAGCAATGATTGTCCAGTAAGCAAATTTAAATTCATGCTATCATCTCTCATGTGAAAAAAACCAAACTAAAAGTTAACTTTCATTTACCAAAAACTTGCCATATCTTGACCAGAGAATCCACCCTCTTTCTTGCTCAAATCTCACCTACATTCTAGTCAAGGGTGATTTTTAAAGCTCAGCTAGAGACAAGAAGTGTTAACATGCACCACGAGCCAACACGGTGCATGTTAACATGCACCATGGCCATTATGTGGCCATAATGGGCTCCTGGGATGTCCACTGAAGTACAGGAGCTGGGGTGCGCTTTCAGTACTGGCAACACTGTGGTCAAGTCCTGATTTCTCTTCACTGTAGAAGGTAGAAGAGAGGGGGATACTGGCATCCTCAGAAAAGCAGAGTGCCCGAGTGTGCATATGTCCCTGTGCCCTTGGGGAGTTTCCACTCAGAACACTTATTTTCGACACACCGAGTTCCCATCTGACTCTCCTCTCACTTCTTTGACTTTGGCGTGGTTCCACTTCTTCCTTCTGGTAATTCTCTCCTCATCTTTCCTCCTAAAACTGTTTTTATAGAAAGAAATTATATCCTTTCCAATGTCTGTTTTCAGAATGTTTACAAGCCAGGTCCTCTAATTAGAATAAGTGTCTCTGTGGTGCAAGTAGGATGGATTGTGGCTACCAAGAGCCACAGAGCAGAGAGGAAACCAAAGGCCAGGTGACGTGTGACAGGTTACAGGTGAGCAGAGGCCAAGCCAATCCCATCTCTCTTAGTTCTTTAGGTGTTTATCACCTGCAAAAGCTGCTGCTGGTTGCCTCCACTCCCAGTGGTCTCCCTATTATCCCTAAAATAATCGTGACAAGTTGGGAAAGGCACAGAGGACAGGCAAATGTGAAGTCAAGTGCTGAAGATGGCAACAGGAGGTGGCAGCCAGCAGCCCTCAGGCACCAAGAGGAGCCGGGGTGTCCTTGGGGTCCTCCTCCCCCAGGAGGCGAAGCCAGCCACCTGCATTCATCCCTACCAGGAAGGGGGTGAGCCAAGGAGGGCTGCAGGAGCCAACCCAAGCTGAATCAGCTGGACAGATCAGCCTCGCCTCATTTCTGCTTGAGGAAGAACAAAGGCAAAAGCCTGGGATCACAGTGAAAGGATTTCAGGTTAGACTGTGGCAGGGGCTTCACGGGGACAGTCAAGGAGAGGCACCCTCCACGGCCGGCAGAGCATGTTCACTGGTGGAGGTGCCTCTAGCATAAGCACCCACAGCCCAGCCTTCCAAAGCTGGCCACCAGCCCCCTGACATTGGGCTCCAGATTCTTTCTGGCACCCAAATTCCAGAATCCTCTTTCATCTAATGAGTTCATAGGTTAAGGCAGAGTCTGGTTTATAATCCTGCACAAAATTATCCCCCAAAGTAAAGAAGACAGGCATACCAAGCACCTGGAACTCCCTGGAGCTCCAGCTTCTCAGGTCCTGAATATTTCATACATGCTTTTGTGATTTTATTCTTTATTCTCTGAGTTTCCAACTAATTCCAGTGTTACTAGAATTCCCCTCCCTACAGCTCTTCACCCACATAACCCCTGCTCATCCTCCATTTCTTCAGAGACCACCCTGCACACCGCCCTCCTCCCCCAATACAGCCGCTGCCCCACTGTGCACTCTATTTTACCTTCATGACATTTATTCCTTCTTTCAACGAATATTTATTGAGCATCTACTAGGAACAGGCACAAAGCTAGGCACTGAGGTTTCAGCCAGGATCAAGAAAAAAAGAGTCCATGCCCCACTGGAGTTTGTCATCTAGAGGGGGAGATAGCATTAATTATATATAACAAATATTTTCTTACAGTATTTGATATTTAAATGCTATGAAGGACAAGTACGTTGAGCTATGAGGAAACAACGTGCAAAGAACCTGAGGTGAAGCGGCTGGAATTACAGCACTACAAATAATTACACAAATGCTTGTTTCCCCAGCCCCACCTCCTCCTGACAGTAGACACGCTCATGAGTCAGGGACCCTGCACACACCCCACAGTGCGGGGCACAAGGCCATGGCGGTGGACCAGCAAGTGGAGGGGGCTCTGCAGCTACCCACCATCCTTAACCGAGAAGGGGACTCTGAACCCTGCCTTTCTCTTCCCTTCCCCCAACCTGGTCCCACAATTCGTTTCTCATAATTAATCCATTTGACAAGTGAGAAAACTATTTTCAAAGTAAACAAAATCAATCAAAATGGGCCTAACTTCTCTCACTAATGTCCTCCATCAATCACGGATGACTCGAGCTTTTAAACAGAAAGATTCGGGAACAGAGCAAAAAGCTTTAAACTTAACTGCTCTCCCAAGTCTGTAACATTAAGGTGTTGGAATTGATTTGTCATTAAAAAGGGAGCTACAAGTACTTTATATGCCTAGAAGGAGGGAAAAAGAATCAATGTTAAACTACATAGTTGGGAGAGAGGTGAGACAGTAGAAGGGGATAAATTCCTTACTGATTCAGAAAAAAAAAATGTAGTAAAAGAGTCAAACCTTTATTTAATGCCTCACTCAATGCAGTAGGGCAGGGTGACGACACAGGAAAGGTGTACATGGTGGGAGTATTAATTCATCAGATCCTGGGTAAGTGTGGGCAGGGGCCTGCAAGTGACTTCTCACCAGCCTCTAAGGCAGGAGCTGAATTGTTTGCTGCAAACCCAAAACTCACAAAGAGAAAAAGGAAAATGGAGGAAATAGACAATAGCAAGTGAAGGTTCTCAGGGAAACAAATAAGGCAAAGCAGCCAGAACTTTCCAAATTCGGAGTCAAGTGCTTGCCTCCACATTATCTGTGAATAAAGTTTTACTATTAAGAGCAAATTAAAAGTAAAAGTGGGCTTCCTAGATTGGTATAATAATAAAGACAGACAATAACAGGTGTTGGCAAAGATGTGGAGAAATTGGAACCCTCACACATTACTGACGGGAATGTAAAATGCTGCAACCGCTTTGGAAAACAGTTTGACATTTCCTCAAAAAGCTAAAGAAAGGTTATAACCCAGTATATCCACTCCTAGGTATATAGCCAAGGGATTGAAAATAAATGTTTATTTAAAAACTTGTACATGAATGTTCACAGGAACATTATTCATAAAAGCCTTAAAGTGAAAACAACTTAAATATCCATCAACTGATGAATAAATAAAATGTAGTATATCCATATAATGAAATATTATTCAGCCATAAAAATCACTGAAGTACTGACACATGCTGCAACATGGGTGACCCTTGAAAACATAAATGAAAGAAAGCAGATGCAAAAGACCACATGTTGTATGATTCCATTTATATGAAAAGTCCAGAACAGGCAAATCCATAGACACAGAAAGTAGATCAGTCATTGCCAGGGCTTGGGGAGGGGTTATGGAGAGTGACTGCTAAGGAGTACAGGTTTCTTTTGGGGATGATGAACATGGTCTGCAATTAAATAGTGCTGATGATTGCACAACTCTGAGAGAATAATAAAGATCACTGAACTATACACTTTAAAAGAGTGAATTTTATAATATGTGAATTGTATCTCAATAAAGAGAAAAAAAGGCAGAATATATATGGTAGGGGGGGTTAACCTACCCCTCGGATTTATTTTCTCATCATCTCAAATATAAACAATGTACTAATCGCAAATAAGATATCTATTTAACAAAGCAAGCCCAATTTAGCAGCACTTTGAAGTAGATAGGTTAAAGTTAACAAAATGGACTTGCAAGTGATAAAGATGTATTACTTTTGGAACATTTCGTAGTACCAACCTTTTATAAATTCTATCTGGCTTCCAATAACTGTCCACATTAGGAAGGCTGTGGGATGAATTGTCTTCCCCCGAATTTCTTATATTGAAGTCTTAACCCCCAGTACCTCGGAATGTGACTGTATTGGGAGACAGGGTCTTTAATAAAGAGGTAATTAAGATAAAATGAGGTCATATGTGTGGGCCCTAATCCAATGCAACTGGTATCCTTGCAAGAAGAGGAGATTAGGACACAGATAGGCAGAGGAAAGATCATGTGAAAACACAGAGAGAAGACGGCCATCTGCAAGCCAAAGATAGAGGCCTCAGAAGAAATTAAGCCTGCCAACACTTTGATCTTGGACTTCTAGCCTGCAGAAATGTGAGAAACTAAATTGTCTAAGCCACCCATTCTGTGGTACTTTACTATGGCAGCCCTAGCAAACTAATACAGAAGTTGTTAACGTATTAAATTCAGTATCTGACTCTAAATTATAATTATCAACAACCTGATTAAAAAGTTAGCAGAAAATCTGAATAGACGTCTCCCCAAAGAAGACATACAGATGGCCAAAAGACACATGAAAATACGTTCAACATCACTAATCAGGGAAATGCAAATGGAACCCACAATGACATATCACCTCACACCTGTCAGAATGGCTATCATCAAAAAGACAACAAATACCAAGTGTTGGTGAGAATGCAGAGAAAAGGGAGCCCTTGTGTACTGTTAGTGGGAATGTAAATTGGTACAGCCTTTATGGAGAACAGTATGGCAATTCCTCAAAAAATTGAAAATAGAACCACCATATGATCCAGCAATTTCACTTCTGGATGTTTTTCTGAAGAAAATAAAAACACTAATCAGAAAAGATGTATGCACCCTTATATTTATTGCAGCATTATTGACAATAACCAAGATATGGACTCTACCTAAATGTCCATCAATAGATGAATGGATAGAGAAGATGTGAGATATATATACATAGACATACATATACACACACACACACACACACACACACACACACACACAATGGAATATTACTCAGCCATAAAAAATAAAATCAAGCCTTGCCATCTGCAACAACATGGATGGATCTAGAGGGTATTATGCTAAGTAAAATAAGTCAAACAGAGAAAGAAAAATCTGTATGATCTCACTGATATGTGGGATCTAAAAAACAAAACAAACAAAACAAAACAAAACCAGGCTTATAGATACAGAGAACAAACTGGTGGTTGCCAGAGGAGAGGAGTGTGGGGGGTTGGGCAAAATGAAGGGGATTAAGAGGAACAAACTTCCAGTTATAAAATAAATAAGCCATGGGGATATAATATACAGCATATGGCATATGGTCAATCATATTTTAATAACTTTGTATGGGGATATATGGTTACTAGATTTATCATGCTTATCATTTCATAATGTGTGTAAATGTCAAATCACTATATAGTATACCTGAAACTAACATAATATTGTACATCAACTATATTTCAATTTAAAAAATTGTAATTATCACATGCTGAAGCATAGGACAGTGAACTAGCAAAGAAAGAGTGAACTCACCACTACAAGGTCTTTATCCTATTTTCCTAAATCCTTAACACAGCATTTAACTCTAATAGGGATTTTTCCTCTGCAGAGGTAAAACTGAAATTCTTTTTTTTAAAAATAAAATATTTTTTTAAAAACGTCTTGCAAATTCCACGGATGCATAAAAGGTAAATATTGGAAAAATAGCTGCCCAGAATTCTGCAAATGTGATGGCTACAGGCTATTCTGTGTGGCGACTTTGAGGAAATGAACTTTGTGTAACTTCAAACACTGTGATAATTCATGGGAGGATCATCTGCCTCATGAGAGATGTTTAAAAGCCAAGAGGTACATAATCAATAACTAATAACCAATCAAACTCAGAATACTTGCCCCCATGCAATCCTGGAGAATAAACCCCTTGGGGGCAGGGGCTGCGGGGGGCAGGGGGGTGTAAATTAGTAAACAATTCTATGCTTCTTTTGAAAATCCCACCAGCCACCGCACTTAGCACAGGACCAAACAGAAAGTACCCAGCACATATTTCCAGGTTCACTGATTGATGACAAACATCGAGATGGCTGCTGTTGTCCACATCAAGGAATCTGATTCTCCTTGAACATATTCGTTGGTCACTGGTACAAATAACATTAAAACATCAAAGAAATTTAAAATGTCTCAATGTTGTTTTTAATCTTCGTCAATCTGATAGGTGGAAATTTTAAAAATTTATACTCCTTATAGGAGCATGATTCATAACAGCCAAAAGATGAAAGCAAACCAAATATTCATCAACAGATAAATGGATAAACAAATTGTGATATATAAACACAATGTAATACTATTCAGCCATAAAAAGAAATAAAGTACTGAAACACCCTACAACTTGGAAGAACCTCAAAAACATTATGCTAAATGAAAAAACTTGGACACAAAAGGTCACATATTACATGATTTCATTGATATACTTTATGCAGAATAGGCAAGTCCAGAGACAGAAAGCAGATGGGGATTGGGGGGGGGGGCGGGAAATAGGGAGTGATTACTTAACGGGTATAGAGTGTTTTTCTGGAGCTAATGAAAAAGTTTGAAACTAGAGAAAACGGGGGTTTGCACGCTGTTGTGAATACACTAAATGTCACTGAATTTAAAATGGTAATTGTATGTTGTGTGGATTTCACCTCAACTTAAAAAAAATTATACTTCCACCAGTAAAAGAGGATACCTACACTAAGAGGTATAATTTCCCACAGCCCTTAATTTGGGACGCATAAGCAAAACCTTAGAGCTGTTCATCCCCTTTGATCCAGAATTTCTAGTTATTGGAATTTATTCTAAGGCAGTGGTTGGTTCTCAACCAAAGGCAGTTTTCCCCAGGAACATTTGGCAACGTCTGGAGATACTTTGGGTTGTCACTCTGGGGACATGCTGCCGGCCTCCAGTGGGAAGAGGTCAGGTATGCTGCTTAGCATTCTGCCATGCACAGGACAGCCCCCCCAAGAAGGAACTGTCCAGGCCAGAGCGTCAGTAGTACCAATGTCGAGAAACCCTGTCTTAAGGAAATAATCAGGCAAGTACACAGTGATAGTGAAAATTTGTAAACAGCCCAAAATGTCCATCATAAAGCAGCTAAATAAACTAGGATTCATCCGTCTATTGGAATACTAAGCAACCATAAAAACAATGATGTAGATCTATGCAGTAAGTCCTTTAACACATCAGGCTCCTACCTGTTGTTAATAAATATAATTGGTGACCAGTCAAAATGACAGTACTCACCTGTCAGTAGGGGCAAAGTTGACCTGCTTTCTGTCCCAGCTTTGTCCACACATCTGAGTTCCCAGAGTCATGCTTGGCACACAGTAGGTGCTCAATAAGTCTTGGATGGATGCATATCTATGAACATCCATTAAATTTCAAATTTTTTAAAATTTATTTATTTTGGCTGCACCAGGTCTTTGTTGTGGCACACGGGAGATTCGCTGTGGCATGTAGGATCTTTTTTTTTAGTTGCAGCATGCGACCTCATAGTTGCAGCATGCGGACTTCTCAGTTGCAGCATGTGCACTTCTTAGTTGTGGCATGCGGACTTTTTGTTGCAGCATGCGAACTCTTAGTTGCGGCTTGTGGGATCTAGTTCCCTGACCAGGGATCGAACCTGGGCCCGCTGCATTGGGAGCATGGAGTCTTACCCACTGGACCACCAGGGAGGTCCCAAATTTCAAGTTTTTAAGAGAAAGTTCTGTACAATGAGACTACTTCCATTTTGAAATTTTTTTCATTATGTTCCTTATAATTCAGTTCTGAAGAAGGCTAATTGGACATGTTAGATGCTTTCACTGAACCACTTTAGTTGTTCTAAAGGTCTCAATTCACTTAGCTCTTTGACATAGAGGACTTAGTCAAAGATATCCAAACCTAGTTAGGAAACTCAAACGTTAGGGATGTTCAACCACAACCGCAGTATCAGTGAGCCACCACTGACCCAGTGATCGAGGGTCTGTCTGCATCTGGGCACAATAAACAAGGCTTTCCAGTATCTAACCAGTAATTCTCCTGCTACTGACATTAACTGGCTAAAGGCCCCGAGTGTGTGTCATTAGGGGAAGAAACAACCCAGTCTGTCACTGATGACACGGTTAATGGAAGAACAATCCGCTAGCTTGCTATTCCCAAACTGCTGCTAAGCTGCTATTCTCTTAAAGGGCTCTTAAAAACAATAACAACAACAAAAATCCTTTTCTTTGAGTCTCGCCTTGGGAACAAAAGAGTAAACCCAAGAACAATTTTCCATTTGGCACGAAAAGAATATCTTGTATGTTGTTTTAGTTTCTCTGTGGCACTTGTGTTCTCCATGTCTCCTACCTTGGGAATAATTAAACGAGGAATTTCCACCAGAGTTTAGTCCTGATGGGCCACACTTAAAATCTACCCAGCAGGACTCAGATGAGCAGGGAGGCTGTGAAGTGCAGTCTCAGCTCCAGTTCCTACAGGCAGCACGTCTCACACCTGACCACCTCCTCAGCCTGGAGACGGCGGGGTGAGAGGAACCCGCACCAGACCGAGGGACCCCTGCCTCTCAGCTCCCAACGTGCCAGACTGGGGCCCAGATGCCATGTCCTCCAGGTTTTTAGAAGAAAATGGAAATTCTGATTTGTATGTAAACTCCTATGACCTTTTTTCTCTTGGTCCTCAATTAGATTTTTTTAAAAACACTGCAGATCAAACGAAGCACATCTGTGGGCTACCAGTTTGCAGTCTCTGAGCGTCTTACCTTGAGTTTGATGCTGACTTCAATTCTTTGCACTCCTGGGAAGTCACCTGAACAGAAGAACAAATTGCTCTCCTAGGACCCTCTGGGCTAGAATTTGTTTTTATCTTTATCTCATGAGTTTCTTAATACAATTCTGGGGGAGAGGCCCCTCTTAAGACTAAATAGTTGTCTTCTCTCCAGATCACTTGTTTTTGGAAGTCACATTAATTAAATCCCTGAAATCAATTTTCCCCTCTAGTCAACTGGATAATAGAATTACAGGCCCTATTCCTAGAAAGGGCGCTAAGAAAAATATTAGTAGATTATTATGATCTGGATTCCCTTGCCCCACGTTACCCTAGATTCCAACAGAGGCAGGGCAGCCAGTGGAGATTTGAAACCAGGCTGGCCAGATCGGGAAATGAATGGCTTCCCCTCAGCAGCCCAAGACCCTAGCAAAGAGGAATGATGTGCTGGTCTAACACCTACCAGCCAGCTGGTAGATGCTGGCTGTTACCCCACAGAAACTCTAGCATCCCTACCCTAAACGCCCACCCACCCCTCAACCTGCGGCCCCTTCCTTCCCCTGCATTCCTCTCTACCCCCAAGCTTCCTGTGGAAAACACACAGAGAACATCTCCAGACTCCTTCTCCATCCAGGAGAGGTTACAGGGCACTAAGGAGCAAACACAAACCTCCCTTTAAGCAGAATGGATCTAATATGATGGATACACAAAGCACAGAAGACAGTGGAGCAAGGTGAAAAAAAGACCCTCAACATCTGTCACAAAGAGACTGTTTCTACTTTCTAACCTGAGACATCCAACGATGAAGCTGAATGCTTTGTGAGCTGGTGAGCTCCCCACCATATAAAGTATTCAAGCGTTAACTGTCAGAAGTCCTGACTGAATGCCTGGGTGGGAGGTTGGACCTCATGGCCACCCAACCATTACTTTCAACAACAAAGCCTTACCCCTGTACAGTGTTTGATGGGAATAAAGTCCTTGTGCACATGCCACCCTTCTTGTAATGCTCACAAAAACTCTGAGAGAGAAGATTTACGCCCTTTTTACAGAGGAGGAAATGGAGGCTTAGAGAGGTTAATTTAATAGGAAAGAGAGAAGCCTTCTTAGAGAAGGTCAAGTTCCTGCCGAATCCAAAGTCCGGCATCAGGGCAGGAATGTGAGGGGCACTTTGGGAGAACAGTAAACTGACCCAAACCTACATTTTCCAAAGCACTCCCATTATTTGATCCCACCAGGTCCCCAGCACTCCAGCTGCACGGGTGTACTGTAAGAGGCTTTGGGAAGCTTCATCCCAGAGAATACATTCCTTATATGGTACCTCAAGACTAGAGCGGGACACAAGGCATGATGAGCGGACCTGGGACAGCCCTATGGCTAAAGACTGGAGACAGCAGCCTGAAAACTGGAAACAGCCCACAAAACCCTGTCTAAAGATAGCCAGTCAGCACCCCCGTTCCCACCAAGCCCTTTTACTTCACACACATGCATGACCTGCCTGGCCCCTGAAGGCTTTTGAGCTTGTATGACTTTGTCTAGCAGTGCAGGGACCAGTTAGCAGAGGGATGCAACAGGCAAGAGATAAACGAAGCCTGAACCAAGGCAACAGCAGTGGGCCTGGATGGGAGGCCTGCACGAGACAGTTCAGGACAGAATGGATGGGATTAGGACAGAGGGAGCCAGGAGATGGGAGGCTAGGACAGGAAGGTAGGCTCTCAGGGCAGCGGGAATTTGGTTCTCTTGCTAATAACGTCACATCCCTGCAGAGCTATTCTTCCTGCTGTGCTAGGAGAAAGGTCAGAGCTGGAGACACGGCTCCAAGCTTTCTGCATAAAGATTATATTTGAAGTTGTGTGCATAGATGTAACCAGCAAGAAAGAGGGTATCAAGAGAAAGTGCGCCACTGACTACATGCAGCAGAAACAGGTTCCGAGTCTTTGGACCTCCTACCACATATCCTTCCAGGAAACTCCTCTCTGTTTGCTGGCTAAGGCAGAGCTGTCTGAGGGACAGAACCAGAGCAGCCCCAGAGATCCAGGAGCAGGGACCTGGATTAAGCACCACCCTGGGAATGAGCAAATTCCCACCATTTTCATTCTTCAGCCACTCTGCTCAGGAACCAAGTTCTTGGGAGTTAGGCTGGGTGTGTGTAGCAATCTCTAGGAAGGGCTTCCCGAACTCACAGGAAAGAGGCCAATGATATTCCCATTTTATAGAAAAAAAGTTAAGTGGTTGGGCCCAGACAACTTGGCAGGACCAGGAATAACTCAAGGTCCCCTACCTCAGAAGCAGGTCGAGAAGCAATGCCGCCTTCCTGGCCTGACTCTGGGGACGTTTCCACAGGCCAACAATGGACTCTGTTTAATAGGGCTGAGCCCTCCACAGAGGAAGCACTATGACTGTTTTATGCATATATGCCTTTTCACACAGTAAAACACTCATTACTTTGCATCTTCATTTCTTTTGTTGCAATTTAATTTTTTGTTTCCGATGTCCTTGTATACGTCAATCTTATATCACATTTGGTCCTAGAAGTCCAGACACTTTGAATTATGCCCACAACCCATGATCTCATCCAAATTAACAAAGTAAAATCCTTGACATGATTTGGAATGTAGCTACACATTTTGGAATATAGCTTATCTTTAACATGATAATAACAATGTTTGAAAAACTGTCAGAAAAAAAGTCCAGGTTGTGTTTTATTACCTGAGCTTGCATCACCAGTCTACCTCTTGGCCAGAAAAGAACAGGAAGCCAACAATGGCCATCCAATGCAGCATCCAATGTGAGAGGGAGGGATACTTCCCCTTAGCAAAATCAGGGCATTTTACCATGTGATCTTAACACACACATGGAGACAACCATGCTGATTCTGGGGAAGGGTACCGCCCAGGAGCTCACGCGTGACCACTCATTCAAGAAAGCAGTCTCAGCAGGTGATGACACAGAGCACAGACTGTCTTCTCCTTCCCATCTCCTTCTCAAATCCACGCAGAGACAATGGGGAGATCAAATGTAGAGAAAGCACTTAGAGGATGGGTTTGGAGCCATGCTCAAGGTTCAGTGCAATGTTCAAGCAACTCATTAGTGATGGCCAAGTAAACAAGCAAACAACCAACCTTGAACTCAAAAACACTCTTGGAGAATTTAAAAATACATCCCTTGGGAATGAGGGATTTCAAAAACTCTCTGGAGTCAGAACCCTGCCAGACCCATGGCAACATAGCCACGGCCCACAGTAACAAAGAATGACCACCACCTCGAGATGGGCTGCCTAATGGGGTCCGGGAGAGTGGCTTTCCAGTCAAGGAGACCAAGACAGGGAGACTTAGTGAGTTAATGTTTTCAAAAGCTTTCTGAGCACTTTGATGGGAGCAGATGTACCACTACAAAGCAGCCTTTCATCTTCCCAAATAGTCTCTGTCTTCCTACCCACTCCACCCTGCTAGTCCTAACCAACCCCACCAAGACCACTGCCTCCAAGAAGGGACGACCTATGAGCCTCCCAAGGTCTCGGGTCCTTTCTTCCTTTGCCTAATGTACCTTGGCTAATTTTGCCCAAACGGCATCCTCGGCAGCACATGCCGCCCTCCTCTCACGCTCTGTGCCATCTGAGGAAGCAGAGAAGCATTTTCCTTCTGCTGGAAAATGAATGCAAATAGATTCTAATCAACAGGAAGAGCTCAATTAGAGCCAAGTTCAGCACTCTTCAAAGGTGTTGTTATTTTCCCCCTGGCTTACCCCAAACAGCCCTTGTGAAGTGGGTCTCTGACCTTGGGAGGGGCTTGGCAACAAGAACTCTTCTAGGGAACTCCGTAGCTAGACCAGCAAACTTCCCACCCATCTTGGATGTCTTCTGCAAGCCAGAAAAGGGCTCCTTGTTACTAAAGATGGTTGAATTTAGAGCCACATTGATACCAACCAGGGTTCTTGGCCTTTCCAATCAATAGAAATTGATTAGAGGTCAGATAAGAAATTCAGGCGAGGCTTTATTGAGGCCCCTGCTGCAGCAGCGGGGAGCCAAAACAAATAACAGGTTTCTTTGCTTGCTCCTCGACGGGATGCGAGCTGGTTTCTTATATGGGGTGAGGGTAGGAGCGTGTCCAGGGGTCAGGCCCAAGGGGTGGCTTAGGTGTTTTGCCCACCCCTTTGCTGGTGCTGTGTGCAGGGGGCATGCGCAGTACCCTGCTTTTGCTCCTGACACCCAGTTTTTGCTCCCGGCTCTTCAGAAGTGGCAGTTGGATTGGATTTTTTTGTTTTTGGGGGGTTTTATTTTGGTATTTTTGTATCTTGTCCAAAATTTGCTCCAACTGTGAATGCATGCAGTTACGTTTATTCCTTTATACTTTCTTTGTATTTTTTTGCTCGAGGAGACATTTTTCCAGGTGCAAGCACTGCAGCACTGCAGCAAAGGGTCCCAGATCCCAGCCTCTCTCAACATTTCCTCTCTTGCCAACCCACAGCAACACCATCAGGGCTAGAGTAGAACAGGGCTTGGGCTCAGTGAAGACCTGTGTGTGGCTACTGGTCCCAAGGGCCCTCGGCCATAACATCCCCCTAGGGAATAATGACCACATGCAGAAAGTTAGCTGCTCTGTCAGGCTCTAAGGAAGGGACTCTTGCCCAAGTGACCTCAGGAAATGAGGGTTTAGAGTCTGATAGCTGGGGACGTGAGGCACGGCCAAATGCCAGGCACTATTTTCTGAGCTCAGATCTTGGGACCTCATCAGCTGTGTAATCTTGGGGAAATTTCTTAACAATCCTGCAGGTAGGTACCATTGTTACCTCTGGTTTGTAAGGAAACAATCCTCACATTATCTCAAAGGCTTAGTGAGAAAAGAGAGGAAAATGCTTAGCACAGTACCAGGCACATAGTAAGTGTTCAGTAAATGCTGGCCAGTGATTTCATGCTTTCTGCTGCTGTTAGTGACACTGATGTGTTGGAACGTGTTGACAGGAATTCGGAAAAAGAGCTAGTGGAAACGCTGCATACATCCTTCTCTGGGAGTTTTACAAGCACTTTTCTGTGGGACCTCTCAGAGTCATTAACATCTGAAAGGCATGTTTAAATTTACTTACCTATTTTTTGCTACAAAGAATACCTGTAAACAGCAAGATAGCGGAATATTATGAAGATCAAACTGAGAAATGCTGAACTAGCACATTCTCAGTTCCTCCTCCTCTCCCCCCGTATAAAATACTACCTCCCACATTCCCCCAGGCACAAGGGACCTCACACAGCAGATGGCAGGAGGGGTGAGCCCAGCTCACAATTTGGACACTGACCTCCTCTGTGGCTCACTTCTCCCTCCATCTAGGTGGGATCATTCCAGGCTGGAGGCCATTGTTCATTTATCTTCTATTTTGATTTTGGACTTAGTCAATTTAGGGCTTCAGTTTTGTTTTTGTTTTTGTGTTTTAATATCTAACCACATTTCTCCCCTCTCGTTTTTTTTTTTTTAATTTATTTATTTATTATTTATGGATGTGTTGGGTCTTCGTTTCTGTGCGAGGGCTTTCTCTAGTTGCGGCAAGCGGGGGCCACTCTTCATCGCGGTGCGCGGGCCTCTCATTATCGCGGCCTCTCTTGTTGCGGAGCACAGGCTCCAGACGCGCAGGCTCAGTAATTGTGGCTCACGGGCCTAGTTGCTCCGCGGCATGTGGGATCTTCCCAGACCGGGGCTCGAACCCGTAGTCCCCTGCATTGGCAGGCAGAGTCTCAACCACTGCGCCACCAGGGAAGCCCACCTCTCTCGTTTTTTAATAAAAAACAAAAACTTGGAAATTGGACTGAGACAATTGGGCTGTTCATTCCATCAATTTCATCTTTGCAACCTTTTTAAGAAATAAATTGGGTCAGTCTGTTCACTTTCCTAATATCTGCAGCCCCAATTGAGAGCTTTCCTTATTATTACAAAATCTAAATTAGGACGCAAGAGGGAGGGGATATGGGGGTATATACATATATATATATATATATATATATATATATATATATATATATATATATACACACACACACATATAGATGATTCACGTTGTTATACAGCAGAGACTAACAAAACAATGTAAAGCAATTATACTCCAATAAAGATGTTAAAAAAAAATCTAAATTAGGAAAGTGCTTCTCCCCAAGAAGGAATTTTTTAATATATGGGAGCAAGACAGAGTCACCCCAATACAAGGCCCTAACTGGCAGAGGCAAGCTCCAGGCCCCCTCTGGACTATCTCTTGTACTGTTTCTTGGGCAAAAAAGAAGCCTTAGAGCTGCCAGCCGGACTCAGCAACTTCCAGTTCATTGTCCCATTTCTGTCCTTCTAAACCTCCATGCTAGGTGTAGAGCCCTGCTCCACCTCACCAGGGATTGCAGGGTTTTCCAATGGTTTCAAAAACAGACCCCTAGAAACTTTTCCTAAAGGTGAAAAGCAGCAAAGCAGCATTTTCAGTCCCCTATGCCTTGGTCTTCTGACCTTTCACCCTTAGCAGAAAACTCAGACTTAGGCCCGCCCACATGTGACTTTCCTAAGAATAAGCTGGCGACAGGACTTGGAACAGAGAATGGTGTGGTAAAGAGGAGTCCCAATTGCATAAATTGTAGCAATATTTTGGGGGGATCTGTCTCCTAAGGCAAAGGAAACAAAAGCAAAAATGAACAAATGGGACCTAATTAAACTTAAAAGCTTTTGCACAGCAAAGGGAACCATTAACAAGACAAAAAGACAACCTACGGAGTGGTAGAAAATATTTGCAAATGATGTGACTGATAAGGGATTAATATCTAAAATATATAAACAGCTCAAAAACAAACAACCCAATTAAAAAACAGGCAGAAGACCTGAATAGACATTTTACCAAAGAAGACATACAGATGGCCAATGGGCACATGAAAAGATGCTCAACATCACTAATCATCAGAGAAATGCAAATCAAAATCATAATGAGATGTCACCTCACACCTATCAGACTGGCCATCATCAAAAAGACCACAAATAACAAATGTTGACGAGTATGTGGAGAAAAGGGAACCCTCTTACACTGTTGATGGAAATGTAAGTTGGTGCAGCCACTGTGGAAAATAGTATGGAGCTTCCTCAAAAAACTAAAAATAGAACTACCATATGATCCAGCAATCTCACTCCAGGGTATATATCTGAGGAAAACGAAAACATTAATTCAAAAAGATATATGTACCCCAATGTCCATAGCAGCACTATTTACAATACCCAAGGTATTGGGACAATGTAAGTGTCCATCAACAAATGAATGGATAAAGAAGATGTGGTATATATATATGCAATGGAATACTACTCAGCCATAAAAAAGAATGAAACCTTGCCATTTGCAACAACATGGATGGACTTGGAGGATATTATGCTAAGTGAAATAAGTCAGACAGAGAAAGACAAATACTGTATGATATCACTTATATGTGGAATCTAAAAAAGAAAACAAATTAGTGAATATAACAAAAAGAAACAGACTCACAGATATGGAGAACAAATTAGTGGTTACCACTGGGGAGAGGGAAGAGGGAGGGGCAATTTAGGGGTAAGTAATCAGGAGGTTCAAACTATTATGTTTAAATAAAGCTATAAGAATATATTGTACAACACAGAGAATATAGCCAATACTTTATAATAATTATAAATGGAGCATAACCTTTAAGAATTGTGAATCACTATGTTGTACACCTGAAACTTATATAATGTTGTAAATCAACTATACCATAATTTTTTAAAAAAGGAAAAAAATAGAAAAAAAAAAAAAAAAGAGGAGTCCCAATTGGCTTGTCCACTTGGCCCCTAGGTGGGGTATGGGGTCATTGCTCTAGCTCCTTCTCATACCCCAAGTTGCCTTCATACAGTCAGGTCTGGCACAATAAAGCCAATAAAAGGGTTAAAAGTTCAGTCTCTGGAGTCAGCTCGCTCTGGGCTTGACTTTCACTTGTGTGACCCATGGCAGGCAGCCTAACATCCCCGAGATTCACTGGCCCAGACTCACAGATGAAGAAACTAACAATTGTCCCACTAGCCAACATGGTAGTTCTTCCCTCAGCTCCTAGAACATAATTAATGCCAGCCAACATTTATTGAGGACTGAATACCATCATCATTAGTAACTAACTTACGGGCACTTAACTGCCCAAAAGAAAAGAGGGAGAAAGAAAAGGTTTAGAATCAATCAAGAGGTTAACTGTAACATAGAAAAGGAGAGAGCCCTGGCACAGATGTTGCCTCATCTTATTCTAGTGAATGTGTAAAAGAAGCAGGACAGGAACCATTATTCCCATTTCACAGGTGGGAGAAACTGGGAAATGTGAAAAGATTTGCCCAAGGTCACATGGCCAGGAAGCAGAAAATCCAGGTCTGAGGTCCAGATCTTCTGCTCCCAAATCCTCCATTCCTCCCACCAGGCTAAATTGTTTCCCACTACAAACCATGAGTTCTATTCTTCATAACCTTCCCAGAGGGCCAACTTTGTAACTCAGCAGCTCGGAAGGTGAGTTTGCTAATTAAGAGTCACCTCGGGAAAAGCCAAAGGAACCCTGCACAGGTGCCCCTCATCCTGGCCCCCAAACGCCCTTGTTCTTCAGTGTGGGCAGTGAGGCAAGATTTGCCCCAAATCCTCCTGACACCTTTTCTATCTGCCCTACTACATTTAAAACCACCATCCCTGCCCAGGGGATGAGAGCTCTGCAGCAAGCTCATGGGCCCATTTTGTAAGAAAACTGGTGACTTTGAGAATAGGTTAAATGGTAATGAAAACAGTCAAGCTTCAAAATAAAAAATCACCAACGTAGTAACTTAAGATATAACAGGACCTGCGTGACTTTTGAAATTAAAAGTGAAACATTTCTTAGAAAGTGATTATTGACTTGATATCTTAGACTCTCCAGCTCAAATGCTATAGATTATGCCCTCACTATGATATAGTCTCCAGCTTGGGGCCTTTTTGACTCACCCCGAGACCACAGTGAAGCTTCCTAATTAAAGCCCTACCTCTCCCCTCCAAGTCATTGTGTCCATGATAAGTCTCAGAGTACTTTCAACGTCAGTGTCCTGTGTTCATCATCTTTTGCCTGGTGTTCAAAGCCCTCAATAGCCCACCCCAAATTAACTGTTGGTTTTCTGTCTTACTGC
This sequence comes from Balaenoptera acutorostrata, assembly GCF_949987535.1. Classification (NCBI taxonomy): domain Eukaryota; kingdom Metazoa; phylum Chordata; class Mammalia; order Artiodactyla; family Balaenopteridae; genus Balaenoptera; species Balaenoptera acutorostrata. Next base: position 37,672,472 of record NC_080082.1, on the reverse strand, counting down.
TTCCCTGCACAGCCTAGCACTGCAGCCAGAAACTCTCCCAGGAAGGGCCCTTGCTTAAATGGCAGAAGGAAGGGTTTCCAAAGCTCCTGTAACATTCTTCTCCTCCCCCCAAAATATCTGTGATCAAGTAAGTTTGGGAAATTTTGCCTACTCTATCCCCTTCCCTTACTTCCACCGTTTGGGAATTCACAGTGCACACTGGCATACTAATCCTGCAGTAAAGGGTTACACAGAACCCGTTTAAACACCCTCCAAACTTATTTCACCACAAGCTCTTTTTGCAGACAACACCTGCAGAACTGCTATTTCTTGAAACACCCTTTGAGAAATATTTTCTTAGTGGTTAAGAGAAATCCCCTTACCATTTCTGGGTCGAATGCTTAAAGTGCCCAATACTCACACCAGGCAGGATTCCTGTGAGGATTATAATGCTTAACACACTGCAGGCACATAGGCAGTGCTCAATAAATTGTACTATTAAAAAATTATTTTTCGGAGTTGGTTCAAGATGGCGTAGTAGAAGGACGTTCATTCACTCCCTCTTGCGAGAGCACCAGAATCACAACTAACTGCTGAACAATCATCGACAGGAAGGCACTGGAACTCACCAAAAAAGATACACCACATCCAGAGACAAAGGAGAAGCCTCAATGAGACAGTAGGAAGGGCACAATCACAGTAAAATCAAATCCCATAACCACTGGGTGGGTGACTCACAAACTGGAGAACAATTATACCACAGAAGTCTACCCACTGGAGTGAAGGTTCTGAGCCCCACCTCAGGCTTCCCAACCTGGGGGTCCAGCAATGGGAGGAGGAATCCCCAGAGAATCAGATTTTGAAGGCTCAAGGGATTTGATTGCAGGACTTCAACAGGACTGGGAGAAACAGATACTCCACTCTTGGACGGCACACACAAAGTTGTAAGCACATCAGAACCCAGGGGGAAGGAGCAGTGACCCCAGAGGAGACTGAACCAGACCTACCTGCTAGTGTTGGAGGGTCTTCTGCAGAGGCGGGGGGCAGCTGTGGTTCACTGCGGGGATAAGGACACTGGCAGCAGAAGTTCTAGGAAGTATTCCTTGGCTTGAGCCCTCCTGGAGTCTGCCATTAGCCCCACCAAGGAGACTGTGGGCTCTGTGCTGGGTCACCTCAGGATAAATAACCAACAGGGAGGGAACTCAGCCCCACCCATCAGCAGACAAGCAGATTAAAGTTTTACTGAGCTCTGCTCACCACCAGTCCCTCCTATCAGGAAGCTTGCACAAGCCTCTTAGATAGCCTTATCCACCAGAGGGCAGACAGCAGAAGCAAGAACTACAGTCCTGCAGCCTGGGGAACAAGAACCACATTCACAGATAGACAAAATCAAAAGGCAGAGGACTATGTACCAGATGAAGGAACAAAATAAAACCCCAGAAAAACAACTAAATGAAGTGGAGATAGGCAACCTTACAGAGAAAGAATTCAGAATAATGAGAGTAAAGATGACCCAGGACCTCGGAAAAAGAATGGAGGCAAATATCGAGAAGATGCAAGAAATGTTTAACAAAGACCTAGAAGAATTAAAGAAAAAACACCTAGAAAAATTAAAGAACAAACAAACAGAGATGAACAATACAATAACGCAAATGAAAAATACACTAGAAGGAATCAATAGCAGAATAACAGGCAGAACAACGGATAAGTGACCTGGAAGACAGAATGGTAGAATTCATGCTGCAGAAGAGAATAAAGAAAAAAGAATGAAAAGAAATGAAGGCAGCCTAAGAGACCTCTGGGACAACATTAAACACACCAACATTCGCATTATAGGGGTCATACAAGGAGAAGAGAGAGAGAAAGGACCCGAGAAAATATTTGAAGAGATTATAGTCAAAAACTTCCCTAACATGGGAAAGGAAATAGCCACCCAAGTCCAGGAAGCGCAGAGAGTCCCAGGCAGGATAAACCCAAGGAGAAACACACCGAGACACATAGTAATCAAATTGACAAAAAGTAAAGACAAAGAAAAATTATTAAAAGCAACAAGGGAAAAACGACAAATAATATACAAGGGAACTCCCATAAGGTTAACAGCTGATTTCTCAGCAGAAACGCTACAAGCCAGAAGGGAGTGGCACGATATATTTAAAGTGATGAAAGGGAAGAACCTACAACCAAGATTACTCTACCCAGCAGGGATCTCATTCACATTTGATGGGGAAATCAAAAGCTTTAAAGACAAACAAAAGCTAACAGAATTCAGCACCACCAAACCAGCTCTACAAGAAATGCTAAAGGAACTCCTCTAAGTGGGAAACACAAGAGAAGAAAAAGATCTACAAAAACAAACCCAAAACAATTTAGAAAATGGTAATAGGAACATACATATCGATAATTACCTTAAATGTGAATGGATTAAATGCTGCAACCAAAAAGACACAGGCTTGCTGAATGGATACAAAAACAAGGCCCATATATATGCTGTCTACAAGAGACCCACTTCAGACCTAGGGACACATACAGACTGAAAGTGAGGGGATCGAAAAAGATATTCCACGCAAATGGTAATCAAAAGAAAACTGGAGAAGCAATACTCATATCAGATAAAATAGACTTTAAAATAAAGACTATTACAAGAGACAAAGAAGGACACTACATAATGATCAAGGGATCAATCCAAGAAGAAGATATAACAATTATAAATATATATGTACCCAACATAGGAGCACCACAATACATAAAGCAAATGCTAACAGCTATAAAAGAGGAAATTGACAGTAGCACAATAACAGTGGGGGACTTTAACACCTCACTTTCACCAACGGACAGATCAACCAGGCAGAAAATTAATAAGGAAACACAAGCTTTAAATGACACAATAGACCAGATAGATTTAATTGCTATATATAGGACATTGCATCTGAAAACAGCAGATTACACTTTCTTCTCAAGTGCACATGGAACATTCTCCAGGAAAGATCACATCTTGGGTCATAAATCAAGCCTCAGTAAATTTAAGAAAATTGAAATCATATCAGGCATCTTTTCCAACCACAACACTATGAGATTAGAAATCAATTACAGGGAAAAAAGCCGTAAAAAACAGAAGCACATGGAGGCTAAACAATACGTTACTAAATAACCAAGAGATCACTGAAGAAATCAAAGAGGAAATCAAAAAATACCTAGAGACAAATGACAATGAAAACACAACGACCCAAAACCTATGGGATGCAGCAAAAGCAGTTCTAAGACGGAAGTTTATAGCTATACAATCCTACCTCAAGAAACAAGAAATATCTCAGACAAACAATTTAACCTTACACCTAAAGGAGCTAGAGAAAGAAGAACAAACAAAACCCAAAGTTAGTAGAAGGAAAGAAATCATAAAGATCAGAGCAGAAATAAATGAAATAGAAACAAAGAAAACAATAGCAAAGATCAATAAAACTAAAAGCTGGTTCTTTGAGAAGATGAGTCTTCTCATCTTAGCCAGACTCATCAAGAAAAAGAGGGAGAGGACTCAAATCAATAAAATTAGAAATGAAAAAGAAGTTACAACGGACACCGCAGAAATACAAAGCATCATAAGAGACTACTACAAGCAACTCTATGCCAATAAAATGGACAACATGGAAGAAATGGACAAATTCTTAGAAACTTCTAAGACTGAACCAGGAAGAAATAGAAAATATGAACAGACCAATCACAAGTAATGAAATTGAAATTGTGGTTAAAAAACTCCCAACAAACAAAAGTCCAGAACCAGATGGCTTCACAGGTGAATTCTATCAAACATTTAGAGAAGAATTAACACCTATCCTTCTCAAACTCTTCCAAAAAATTGCAGAGGAAGGAACACTCCCAAACTCATTCTACGAGGCCACCATCACCCTGATACCAAAACCACACAAAGATACTACAAAAATAGAAAATTACAGACCAATATCACTGATGAATATAGATGCAAAAATACTCAACAAAATGCTAGCAAACAGAATCCAGTAACACATTAAAAGGATCATACACCACAATCAAGTGGGATTTATCCCAGGGATGCAAGGATTCTTCAATATACGTAAATCAATCAATGTGAAACACCGTATTAACAAACTGAAGAATGAAAACCATACGATCATCTCAATAGATACAGAAAAAGCTTTCAACAAAATTCAACACACATTTATGATAAAACCCCTCAGAAAGTGGGCATAGAGGGAACATACCTCAACATAATAGAGGCCACATATGACAAACCCACAGCAAACATCATTCTCAATGGTGAAAAACTGAAAGCATTTTGTCTAAAATCAAGGATGTCCACTCTCACCACTATTATACAACATAGTTTTGGAAGTCCTAGCCAAGGCAATCAGAGAAGAAAAAGAAATAAAAGGAATAGAAATTGGAAAAGAAGAAGTAAAACTGTCACTATTTGCAGATGACATGATACTATACATAGATAATCCTAAAGATGCCACCAGAAAAGCACTAATGCTAATCAATGAATGTGGTAAAGTTGCAGGATACAAAATTAATGCACAGAAATCACTTGCATCCCTATACACTAACAACGAAAGATCAGAAAGAGAAATTAAGGAAACAATCCCATTCACCATTGCAACAAAAAGAATAAAATACCTAGGAATAAACGTACCTAAGGTGGTAAAAGACCTGTACTCAGAAAACTATAAGACACTGAGGAAAGAAAACAAAGATGACACAAACAGATGGAGAGATATATCATATTCTTGGATTGGAAGAATCAATATTGTGAAAATGACTATACTACCCAAAGCAATCTACAGATTCAATGCAATCCCTATCAAATTACCAATGGCATTTTTTACAGAGCTAGAATAAAAAATCTTAAAATTTTGTATGGAGACACAAAAGACCCTGAATAGCCAAAGCAATCTTGAGGGAAAAAAACGGAGCTGCAGGAATCAGACTCCCTGACTTCAGATTATACTACAGAGCTACAGTAATCAAGACAATATGGTACTGGTACAAAAACAGAAATATAGATCAATGGAACAGGATAGAAAGCCCAGAGATAAACCCACACACCTATGGTCAACTAATCTATGACAAAGGAGGCAAGGATATACAATGGAGAAACGACAGTCTCTTCAATAAGTGGTGCTGGGAAAACTAGACAACTACATGTAAAAGAATGAAATTAGAACACTTCCTAACACCCTACACAAAAATAAACTCAAAATGGATTAAAGACCTAAATGTAAGACCGGACACTATGAAACTCTTAGAGGAAAACATAAGAAGAACACTCTTTTTCTTTTTTTTTAATAAATTTATTTATTTTATTTATTTTTAGTTTGGGTTGTGTTCAGTCTTCGTTGCTGTGTGTGGGCTTTCTCTAGTTGCGGAGACCGGGGACTACTCTTCATTGTGGTGTGCGGGCTTCTCATTGCGGTGGCTTCTCTTGTTGCAGAGCACAGGCACTAGGTGTGCAGGCTTCAGTAGTTGTTGCACGTGGGTTCAGTAGCTGTGGCTCGCGGGCTCTAGAGCGCAGGCTCAGTAGTTGTGGTGCACGGGCTTCATTGCTCCGCAGCATGTGGGATCTTCCCAGACCCGAACCCGTGTCCCCTGCATTGGCAAGCAGATTCTTAACCACTGTACCACCAGGGAATCCCCTAGGAAGAACACTCTTTGACATAAATCACAGCAAGATCTTTTTTGACCCACCTCCTAGAGTAATGGAAATAAAAACAAAAATAAACAAATGGGACCTAATGAAACTTAAAAGCTTTTACACAGCAAAGAAAACTATAAACAAGATGAAAAGACAACCCTCAGAATGGGAGAAAATATTTGCAAATGAATCAAAGGACAAAGGATTAATCTCCAAAATATATAAACAGCTCATGCAGCTCAATATTAAAAAAACAAACAACCCAATTAAAAAATGGGCAGGAGGGCTTCCCTGGTGGCGCAGTGGTTGAGAATCTGCCTGCTAATGCAGGGGACACGGGTTCGAGCCCTGGTCTGGGAAGATCCCACATGCCACGGAGCAGCTGGGCCCGTGAGCCACAATTACTGAGCCTGCGCGTCTGGAGCCTGTGCTCCGCAACAAGAGAGGCCGCCATAGTGAGAGGCCCGCGCACCGCGATAAAGAGTGGCCCCCACTTGCCACAACTAGAGAAAGCCCTCACACAGAAATGAAGACCAACACAGCCATAAATAAATAAATAAATAATTAAAAAAAAAAAAAATGGGCAGGAGACCTAAACAGACATTTCTCCAAAGAAGACATACAGATGGCCAAGAGGCACATGAAAAGCTGCTCAACATCAATAATTATTAGAGAAATGCAAATCAAAACTACAATGAGATATCACCTCACACCAGTTAGAATGGGCATCATCAGAAAATCTACAGACAACAAATGCTAGAGAGGGTATGGAGAAAAGGGAACCCTCTTGCACTGTTGGTGGGAATGTCAATTGATACAGCCACTATGGAGAACAGTGTGGAGGTTCCTTAAAAAACTAAAAATAGGGGCTTCCCTGGTGGCACAGTGGTTGAGAGTCTGCCTGCCAGTGCAGGGGACATGGGTTCGAGCCCTGGTCTGGCCTTGCTACACAATTGTATGGGTAGTTGGTGGCAGAAGTCAAGAAAAAGGAATTTTCACACGATTCTAGACATTTAGAGTTCTGGGCTTTCTTGCATACATGACCACCAGGCAGTAATGTAACAGATGTTTTCTTTTAAATTATCTATGCCAGAACTGATTTAGACCAGTTATTTCAGAATCTTGAGAGGGTGGGGGTGCCTATGCATAAGGGGTTTGGGTTTTTTTTTAATTAATTATTATTATTTTTGGCTGTGTTGGGTCTTCATTGCCGTACATGGGCTTTCTCTAGTTGCGGCGAGTGGGGGCTACTCTCCAATGCAGTGAGAGGTCTTCTCATTGCGGTGGCTTCTCTTGTTGTGGAGCATAGGCTCTAGGCGCGTGGGCTTCAGTGGTTGTGGCACGGGGGCTCAGTAGTTGTGGCTCACGGGCTTAGATGCATTGTGGCATGTGGGATCTTTCTGGACCAGGGATCGAACCCGTGTCCCCTGCATTGGCAGGCAGGTTCTTAACCACTGCACCACCAGGGAAGTCCCCCATAAGGTTTTTTTTTTTTTTAAGTGCACCAAGTGACTCTAATGTGCAGCTAAGTGCTGAGAATCATCCTCTAGTACTCTAGCCTTGTTATCTTACAGAACCGGCATGGAAAAAAAAACATAAAGGGGCTGAAATGATGACCCTACATGCTTGGTCTCTAGAAATGGCTGGGCAATACCGGAAGACTCAGACTCACATGCATTCGCAACCAACACCATGAGTGCTGAACTTGAAATAATTCCACCTCCATGTCCTGTGGAAATTACCCTTAGACTCTCTAGAAGCAAAAGTGCTGGATAAACATGAGATATTCATACATTTCCATGATCTCTAAAATAGTATCTTCTGAGAGCCTCCTATACTCCTGCCATTTTCTACATCCTTAACATCTTCAAAAATTGGATGCGGAAAAGACCCAATCTCTTTCCTCAAGCACCTAGATGCCCTAACACATGTTACAGAAAAATACCTGTAGACCAACATTTCTGCCTTGGGAAAAATGACTTGGCTTTACTATTGTCAATATTTGCTTTAATATTCTCAGATCTTTCCATGTGACATTATGCAGTTGATTTCATAGTGTAAGCACTTATCTAACATTACTAGTACATATCGGCCTCCGCTCCAGAAAAGTGTTTAGGTGATAGTGTTCTGCAGAGCACATTTGCTCTCTCCCCTCATCCCAGCATAATGCCATCAGCAAATTAGGTATTACATTCCACAGAGCCAGAACCCTCCCTTAACAACTGCTGAATAGTCAATTACAGCCTAGACAAATGCGTTTTTCACTGATTAAAAAGAGAATTATAGCCATTGATTCTGCTTTTCAAATTAAGGGACAACATCTACGTAATACGGAATTACAGAGACTTGGCTTAACAAAATGGTTACTTAAAAGAACAGAAAATTGGGTTTAGAGGAAAACTCTGTGACCAAGACAATGTGACTTTCCAAAACCAAGGAGTATGAAATCTGTTAGCCTTTCTAAACCCATAAAATTGAAAGCCTCCAGGGAACTGTAAACTCTAACCTAATCGATAACTATGTTGAAAAGCCAAAATGTTAATTTCCTCCAGCACTGGAGAGGATTTGTCTCACTAGCAAATTTTAGATATAAACATCAAGTCAAAAATAATTCTCCAATGTCTCTGAGCATTTTACCAATGACAACAGATTTGAAATGCATTTTAGAAGCAATGAAAGGGAATTAAATAGATTTCTAGTGCTATAAAGCTTAATATTACTTTAGAAAGTGTTAAAATGTCTGCTCATCTTCCTTACAGCTCATTTGGTACCTTGTAAGCACTGAAGAAAAGCTAAGTGCAGGAGCATTTTATTAATGTACCAAAAGCCACATTAATGTTAATATGCCTAACACCTTTAGAAAGTTTTTGAGCAATCTAAAATAAAACAGTATGTGAATTCCTAAAAGTCTTGATGGAAAGTATCACCAGCTATCACCTAGGAGAGTTGCCTCTAGCTCAAGGACCAACTATAAATTAGGGATACTTGATTTTTCAAGAACATTCACAAGTAACTGCAATGCATTGTGCTTCACATGAAAATAATGTAAAGATCCTAATTAGTTTTTAATTGCTTGCTAAATTGGTCCAATTTTATTCAAAATGGCCTTTAAAGAGCTATACACCAAGATTATTTCAGTGAGAAAGTTGTCAGCCCACCTGGCCTGAAGGCAGTAAAAGCTGAACTCCAAAAGCATGCGTGCATGGTAAGCTCACACATGCTTCTTAATAAGACAGGATTTTATTTACCAATCAGCCTTGACCTCACCCACACAAATAAGTCTGAATGCAGAAAACTCCTAATTTTGGATGTGAGCAAACCAAATTAGGGTTGGCTAAGATTCTAGAATGTGAATGTGTTCAACCGAAAAAGTTAATGGCCTGTGACACCACCCCACCCACACTCTCCTTTATTTAAATGTGCCAAAAATGTTTTTATGGTCAAATACCAACCAGTCTAGTAAAGATTTCAACAGAAATAAGCTAGAGAAACTCAGAAATTTGACCTGGTTACCAACTGGTTCTAACATAGAGTCCCCCATTTCCTTTGGAAATGGTTCCAACCTGGAGGATTCAAGAAGAATTTCACTTCTAGTCAAGATTGAGTAACAAGTTTCAGATTTACCCTCCTGCCTTAAATAACTAGAAAACTGGACAAAACATATGAGACAACGGTTTTCCAGACATCAGATAACAGATAACACAGGACTGTGATACCTGATAAGGGAAACAAAATTATAGCAGCTTACTTCCTGGAGGCAGTTTCCAGGCCTCCGTACAGGGAGGGGGAACAGAGCACAGTTGATTCACTAAGGTAAGGAAACAGAAATTAGAGTTTAGAGGCCAAGGCACCCAGAATTTGCAAGGCAGAATACTAGAGAAGGGAGATGCACAGAAAGAGAGCTTCAGAAACCTGCAGTGGGTCTCCTTGAGTACTGGTTGAGTACCAACCTGCATATGTGTGAGAAGAAACTACACAAGGCTGGGGAAAGGGTCACCAGAAAAGAATGAGCAGGAAAAACTTCACTCCTACCAGCCAGAGTGAAAAGACCTCATAATACATGGGGCACCAGATAGATTTCTAGAAAGGGGAAGGGAGGTGTATTCAACTGATTCCAAGTAACTGCATTCCAGGAAAAAAAAAAAAAAAAGCCAACACTTTAAAGGACTAAAACAAATTACAGCAATAACATAAAATTCATGATGACTAGCATCCAATCAGAAATAAGCAGCCAGCAAAGAAACAGGAAAATATGACCCACAACCAAGAGAAAAATCAATCAATAGAAACAGACACAGAAGCAACAGAGATGATAAAGCTATCAAATAAGGATACTACAATAGGTATTATAAATATGTCCTATATAATCAAGGAAGTAGAAGTACATACAATCATGTTGATGAGAGAAAGGAAAGATGTTATAAAGAGTCCCCCCAAAAAACCATATTGGGATTTAAAAAATGTAATATCTGAAATGAACAATTCATTGGGTGAGATTAACAGCAGTTTAAACTGTGTGGAAGAAAATTTTAGTAAACTTGAAGACATAGCAATAGAAACTATCCAAAGTGAAACACATAAAAAAAACCTGAAAAATGAATAATGCATCAGTGACCTTAGGGACAAAAAAAAAACCCAGAGTAACATGCATGTAATTAGAGTTAAGGAAAGAGAGATGAGAGAGAGTAGAACAGAAAAATCATCTGAAAAAATAAACTCACACAATGAAGAAGTACAATGAACTCCATGCAGAATAAACAAAGAAATCCACACAAATATACAGGATAATGAAATTGCTGATAACCAGAGATAAAATCTTAAAAACAGTCTGCTTAAAAAAAAAAAAAAAAAAACAGTCTGCTTGCCAGAAACTATGTAAGCAAAATGACAGTGGAACAACATCTTTAAATACTGAGATACACCGTCAATTTAGAATTCTCTAAGCAGCAAAAAGTCATCTTTCAAAATTGAAGACAAAATAAAGGCATTTTCAGACTAACGAAATATAGAAGAATTCATTGTCAGCAGACCTGTACCAAAAGAAATGATAAAGAAAGTTATTCAGGTGGAATATGATACCAAATAGAAATTTGGATCTATACAATGAAGAATGAAGAGTACCAGAAATGGTCCATACGTTAATAAATATAAAAGATCCATTTTAAAATCCTTCTGAAGGCTAATAGTTTAAGGCAAAAATGACGTAAAATATTGAGGGGCTTATAACATATGTAAGAGTAACATGTTTGACAACAATAGCACAAAGGATAGAAGGGAAAATGGACCTTACATATAAAGTGATAAAATATTTGAAGGTAGTTTGTGTCTATTGTAAACTCTAGAGCAGGGGTCAGCAAATTCAGGCCATAGGCCAAATCCATCTTGCTACTTATTTTTGTACAGTTCAGAAGCTAGGAATGTTTTTTACATTTTGGAACAGGGTGGGTAGAAGGAAATATGAGACCATGTATGTCATAGAAAGCATAAAATATTTACTCTCTGATTCTTTACAGAAAAAGTTGCCAAGCCCTGACCTGGAGCAGGAGCCAATCTTGGCACAATTGACATTTTTGCCCAAAATGTCATTCCATGATGTGAGGGTAGTCCTGTGCATTGTAAGATGTTTAGTGGCAACCCTGGTCTCTACCTAATAAATACCATTAGCACCTCACTCACAGTTGTGACAACCAAAAATGTCTCCAGACATTGGCAAATGTCCTTTTGGGATGGGGGTAGGGGGCCAAACTTGCTTCTGGTTGAGAACTACTGCCCTGAAGCAAAACTATAAAATATATAATATATATAATATATATTCTATATATATACGTATATATAATAAGCCAAGGGTAGAGGTAAAATGGATCCATTTAAAAAAAATTAAAACCCTCAATCCAAAAGAAGGTAGGAAAAGAGAAAACAAGATTTTCAGATAAGACATAAAAAGCACAAACCATAAAAAAAAAATTGATAAATTGGACTTGATCAAAATTTAAACTTCTGCTGCTTAAATGATACTGTTAAGAAATTAAAACCCAAGCCACAGGAAGAAAGGAAATATTTGCAAAACATATATTTGATTAAAAACTCGCACCCAGAATTTAAAAAAAAATACACACAAACCTTACAACTCAATACAACAACCTGATTTGGGGGGACTAAAATAGGCTAAAGATTTGAATAGACACTTCACCAAAGATATAGAAATGGCAAATAAGCACATGAAAAGATGCTAAACATCATTAATCATATGGGAAATGCAAATTAAAAACACAGTGAGCTATCACTGCACATCCATTAGAATACTTAAAATTTAAAAGAATGACAATATCAAGTGTCAGCAAGGATATAGAGCAACTAGAATTCTCATACACTGCTGGTAGGAAAGCAAAATGGGATAGCCACTTTGGAAAACAATTTGGAACTTTCTAATAAAGTAAAATGTGCACTTACTATACAGCTCAGCAATCCCACTCACAGGTATTTACCACCAGAGAAATAAAAACAATATGTTCAGACAAAAACCTTTACCCAAATATTCTCAGCAACTTTATTCACAATAATCAAATACTACAAACAACCCATGTGGCCCATCAACGGGTGAATGAATACACAACACTCAATATCCACACAATGGAAAACTACTCAGCAATAAAAACAAACAAACTGACACAGGAAACAACATAGATGTATTTTAAGAGCATTATACTAAGCTTAAGAAGATGGACACAAAAGACTATATAATGAGTCATCATTCTTTTTATATGTAATTCTAGAAAAGGCAAAACTATGGTGACTGAAAGCAGATCAGAGGTTGCCAGGGTCCAAGGTTGGGGAGGGGGGGATTGACTGCAAAGAAAAATGAGACCTTTTAAAGATGACAGAAATTTTCAATATTGTGTTTATGGTAGTAGTTACACAACTATATATATTTGTCAAGACTCAGAATTGTAGACTTAAAATTGATGATTTTTTATTATATCAAAAAAGCTGATAAATGCTAACAAAAAAAAAAAAAAAGCAGCTCAATAGCCAAGAAGGTTTTGAAAAATAAGAATGGAATGGAAGTGAGGTTACATTTTCCTCAAGTCACTAGGAGGAAAAACAACTTGCTACAATGCAGGATGGCTAGAAAACATTTTTTCTAGTCAAATGTGATTGAGTGCTAGTGAGCTGGATCCTAGTAACAGAATATACATTTAGCTGGAGATTATCAGACAGGAGTTTTTAAGCCAGAGGGTCAACTGTAGGCAAACACGGGAATTCAGCATGATTCCAATTAAGTGGGGAAAAAATGAACTAATCAATAGACAATATCAAGAGAACTTGATAACCATTTAGAGAAAAAGAGTTCTACACCATATAACACATAAAACCAAATTACAGATGGATTAGAAATGTGAATTTAAACAAGCCTACTTGTACTAGAAGATAATATAAAATATTTTTATAATCTTGTAATAGACAAGCCCTATGTAAACAAGTCACAAGACCCAGAAGAGCAGATTTGACTATACGTTAATACTTAAAACTCAAGTAAATACTTTTTCCATGTCAGTGTTTTCACCTCAACTGTCAAATCCACATCCCTCCAGGGCTCTCTCTATACTCCCTGGACTAAGTCATCTGAGATGCTCAACTCTCCCCAATAAGCAAAAGTACTCTACGTGACTTAAATAAGAATACACTAGGCCTATTCACTAATAGTTTATAATTTGAATAAAAATTAATGTAAGATTAGATTTAAACTAAGATAGAAATGAAATCTGAAAAACCATCATCCTATAATAAGGAACAACAAGTAACTTACCTAGTTACTTGTCATCCTCTTGACACTCCAGCAAGTTACAAGAAAATATACAAAGTCTAAACTCTAAGATAGAAAGGAAATTTAATTGGAAAACCAATTTGATTTTTTTAAGTTGAATAAATGGTTTTTAAATAAGTATTTGGCTCAAGTTGATGCAGAATTAATTAGCATTACTTTTGCAACAGGATTTCAAGAGTAAAAGAAAAATGTCTTTCAATGGTCAAACAAAAAAATCTAACATAAATCCTTCCACATTTAGTAGCATCTGAAAAATAAAATTATAATTTATTCAAATTTAAGGAACGACTTCACTGAGGAAAAATTTTAATACTCTCTCTGAAACACTAAAAAGATACCAAAATATTGTATGTATTTTAAAGGATCACACATGCTACACAGGCATTATGGCCCCTAATGCAATTGGAAAAATATACCAAGATTCAATTTATTACTTCATCATTATAATTTTAATCAGTAGGAATTTTAATGTCACATATACTTCTTAAAAATATAAATACTTTTAAAAGCTGTATTTTACAATATGATATCAAGAACACAGAGCTGATACAGGTTGTATAGGTAATCATTTTGACTATGTAAGAAATATGATCAGAATACTGTTGGTGAAAGAAAAGCACCTTCTTTTTAATCATTCATATTCAGCAACAGTGAAAATGCTCTATATATGCATTGGCTCTGAATAACACGTTTCATTTCTGTTTCAAACCTGCTATGCTATTACTGTTTTGATGATTACATAGTTCAACATAAAAAGGCATTCCCACTAAGATTCTCAATAATAAGCCTGATAAGGGAGATAACCTCCCAATCATAAAAGCTTTTAAGACAAGTATTATGCAAATAAAGCATGGATATCAGACTCACTATAACTGGGATTAAAAAGACAACTATAAGAATACTGCACATTGATGCCTATTGCGTTTTTGTGCGCTCGTCTTGCATTCCCTGCCTTCGTTCCTCCTCTTTGAAGTGCTAAAGTGTATTTATACTAGAAAGTTATTAATAGACTTAATACGAGAACTATGTGTTTGAAAAAGCAAGACTTTCTAGATAAGAAATCTCCAAATATTTTCTACTTTATGTTTTTATGACCTTCTTTATAAAGAGAGTGTTTTATGTGCAACACCTGCAGACAGAAATAAATCTACGTTTCACGCAAACCCAATCGAATATATCAGATACAAAATATAGACATGAAGCAAAGTAATGATAGCAGCAGTGATTCTTGGGGGCAGCATGTGCAAAATCCAGTATTTTGCTATTTACATCACAGTGGTCAGAAGAGAAATGTGCCGAAACTCCCTTTCCCATTCCACTTGAACTGGTTCCCCACAATTGAAACAAACATCTCCTGTGACATTAAGTTGTCATCAGCAAGTGTGATCCCCAGTTCACTCAACCTTTTCTTCTTCAACTGGCCTTTTTGTGTGGAGGCAGCAACTAGTTCATTTACAATTTCACAATTGCCTTCGACTTGCTCAGAAAGGTCAGCTCTCGCATAAAGCTCCATTTTACCAGTTGCACATTCAATCAGCTCTTCTAGATCCACTCTTTCAGCTACATCTGCCTCTCCACTTGTCCGAACTTTAAGTGCTTTATTTTCTGAAGAAACAAACAAATTATAACAAATAGAGTTAAATATATAAACTAACCCAACTAAAACATGTATTTCTACAGTCTGTCAGAGCTTTCAAGTTTTTTCTGTTAAGGATTCCAGCTGTCATCTGACTGGACTTCACAAACTCTCTGCCATAAGTATCTCAACAAGCAGGTGTCTTAGTCTTCAAGGTCTCCTGACTCTAATACAAGATTACCAATTTTGAATTTTCTCTTTTTATCCTAGATCTCATTTACTCAACAGACCTCTCCTGGATATTTACTAAGCACTGTTATTAGAAGCTAGATGCAAAGATAAATAAAACTGTTATTTTCCCTAAAGGAACTCCCAATCTAGCAGCTTTATAAGTGACTGCCTGTGATGGCAGAATTCTAGATGGCCCCATGATGCAGGGTCATCTGCCACTTGGTGTTATTTTCATAACTGTTAAATGGCAAAAGGACCTTGCAGATGTAATTAAGGTTACTAATCAGTTGATAACTCAGGTATACGTAACCTAATCATATGAACCCTTTAATAGCAATGTTTTCCCTGGCTGGATGAAGAAGAGAAAAGCATAAAGAGATTCAAAGCATGAAAAAGATTTGAAGCATGAGAGGTTTGCTTTGAGGGAGGTCTTCTGTTGCTGAAATGGAGGGGGTTATGGGGCAAGGACCCAAGAGTGGTCCCTACGAGCTGAGAGCAATCCTCAGCCAACAGCCAGCAAAAAAAGTAGAGACCTCTGTCTTATGACCTCAAGGAAACTGATTCTGCCAACAACATAAAGGAACTTGGAAGCAGATTCTCGCCCCAGAGCTTTCAGATAAGGGCCCCACCCAGCTGATACCTCTTTCACCCTGTGAGACCCTAAGCAGATAACCCAGCCAAGCTCACCTTAACTTCTGACCTACAGAACTGTGAGGAGAAAAAGAACTACCGGATAGCTGGAATGGATCCTGAAGGATGACAAGGACTACTCATCATCCTTTAAACTTTCCTCACCTATGCCAATACACAGTCCTTCTCCATGACTGAGATTTCATAGTAATCTGGGTCATGGCTTGAAACTCATGAACTTCCCACTGTGTTAGATCAGCTTTGCTGACAAGAAAGACAGCTGACAGGGAGGTATTTAATTTTACAAATAAAAACTAGAGGTGAACTCCATGATCCCCTCCAGTCAAATGCAGCCTTCAACCTGGCACATTCATTTTTCTGCCTCCATCCTTAACAAATGCCAGCAGGAGCCACCATTGCTATCATATGCCCATCCTTATTCTATAAATTTATAGAAAGCCAAGCATGGTAAGAAGGTTACTGCAGGACCACAGAAACCACACATCAAGGCTTTGACCAGTTGACTAGTTGACCTTGAAAGTTTCTTTCACTGCAAGATTCCATAATGTTATAGCTTTATCAAGCTTCTCTATCTCCATGCCTAAGCATATGCTAGTTATCTTTTTTAAAGAGGAGAAGAAGATTAAGACCTTTAATCAGAGTTTAATGCTGAAATACAATAAATTAGGTCTGGTTTTTATTTTGAAAATTACTAAATATACCATACCTTCAGTTTCATCTTGGGCATTTTCTTGCAGGTCAGAGAAAATTGTAGGTTTCACCAAGACAACACCATAACCTTCATTATTATGTATGACATTACTCACCATGGATATTTTGGGAATGTCATAATGTTCATCTAAGAAGTCCTGTGACATTGAAAACAAATATTTTAAGGAACTGTCACATTCAACACTGCCTGCTTTAAAAATCTCACTTTTTTCAGGCTATTCTAAAAATAAAATAGAAAGTTATGCTTATTAGTACGTGGTAGCACAATCTGAGCTCTGAGTGACACAGCATTCCTTTGTCATTTCTGCAGATCTATAGATAACAAAGTATTCTCACAAGAGACTTCCAACCACCAACTATTGATATTATTAAAATTTACATACCGTTTATGCTTTTCAAAACCAGAAAACAACAGGAACAACATGGGAATTTAATAAAACATAATTATTTCTTAGGTAAAACCATTCTAACCTTTGGAAAGAGGGTGTCTCAGCAGGTGCTCACCTTAATGAGGATCCCTTCCTTGCAGTGATGGATCCCATTGTCACTCAGGGTGCACTTACTCCCAGGATATATTTCTATACCTGCACCCTACAAGTTACATTTTAAGGTAATGACAATCAGTTTAAAATAGGCAAGACTATAAAAGAAGGTTTGTCACTTCTTAGACTTTAATGCAGTGCAAATATAAAGTATTTTATAGAAAGTTTTATTAGGTATTTCTAATCAACATTTCCATTTGCTTCATTTCCAGCAAGTTGTCTATCATTTATCACTTTCAAATACCACACACACACACACACACACACACACACAAAACAATGGCTAAGAGTTTCAACACTTGATTACTATTTCACTCTCTTTCATCTGGGACAAATCAGTTTTCTGATTCTGCCAAAAAACAGTTAACAATTATGTTGAAAGATACTCTTATTAAAAATGACCATTCTCTCAGAAATACTCAGTTAGTTGGAGAACAGTGTTCAAATCTAGTAAAATATTGTTAAGTTGTAGATAGAAATAAGGCCCTATATTTTTAAAAGCAGACCAGTTTAAAAATATCCCAACCTAACTTGAAAATCACTTCCAGGAATTAAAATAATTAATGGTCCCCACTACTACACACATGTTAAGTTAGTAACCAATTCAAGTGTCCTGTTTATACCTACAGAGTAACTAGAACAATTCTTGCATGGCCCAATGCTCTCACATTGTCCCTTGGTACCACATGGTACCAACAAAAAAAGTAACAATAATAGGAATGATTTCCTGATGCTATGCTAGGCACTTTAGTAAGTAAAAATGGTTCGGCTCAAACCTCTGTGATTATTTAAAAATTCATTTTTGGAATAATTTCATACACAATATCCTAGATGAAGAAGAGTTGCTATTAACCATTTATGACACATCTACTGCATGTATGTTGAGTCGTTTTCCTAGGAATGGGAGTGTGCCATGAGAAAACATTTATTATTACTTTCCCCTTTAGGGATTACTAAAACATATATGTAGTGGGATGGTCACTACACACAAACCTAACTCTCTGTAGAGAGGTCAAAAGATCTGGGAGATAGGCCTTCAGCTAAGATTTTCAGTTTATAGCTATATACAAAATAAGATTTAGGGGCAATAATGTTAAAAATACATACACAATGAAATAGTTAAAATTAAATATCAAATTATCAGGAATCATGTAAAACTTAAAGAGAAGAATAACTTAAGCCACAGCCACTTAGTAAATGGGACAATCATGTTCAAAATATGCTATGAAGCTGAATAGATATTCAGTAACTAAAAAGAAACTGAAGAGGCTGCCACTTCTAAGATGATGGTACAAGTAAAAACCATGGACATCATATATAAAACAAACATAAGATGATTGAAAAGGCAGACCAGCTAGACACCTCAACACCTGAGGAATGACACCAACACACTGGTGCATTTCCTGGGTATTCTTTTTGCCTTATATTCCCAGACATGAAGCTAAAGAAGCTGGCAATCCATAAGTGTCGAACAGACCAGAAATGCCTCCCTAAAAGCCTGCTCTCTTTAGCCAAAGGACCAGGCAAGCCTAGAAGGACAGAAAACTTTGAAACAATAACAGCTCTATTCTATCCAAACACGATAGGAAAAAAACTGGCCAACCCTCACCCATGCTGGCAAGTGCCAAGGGGAGCCTAGACTTCCACCCTCTTGAGGCTATGACTAGGCACCCCAACACCCACACTGGGATTTTCAGTTAAGGCCAAGGATTTTCATCCCCACCAGCTAGTAACAAGGCCCTCCCACTTGCGGAGACTACATATGGGACCTGCACTTGTATCCCCAACTGATAATAACAAGGTGCCACACCCCTTTCCTACTGGAGTGGTGTCAGAGCAGGCCCAGTGGAGGGTCTAAGACTTTCACCACTGCCAGTGGTAACAAGACCACTGAGATGTGCCAGAGCATCAGTGGAGACATGTAAGAAGCTGGAATTCTCACCCCCACCCAGCAGTAAGAAGGAGCTTCCCTACTCAACTTGGATGTCAATGGAAGCCAAATGGGGAACTTGGACTTCTACCTCCACCTGGCAGTAACAAGGGTAAGAGAAACCCAGCTAAAACAGAAGATGCAGATTCTCATAGTATAATATAAAATGTCCAGGTTTCAGTGGAAAATCACTTCTCATACCAAGTGCCAAGAAGATGTCAAACTTAATAAGATAATCAGTAAAAACCAAAACCAAGATGTCAGAGATGATGGAATTAGCTAACAAGGATTTTTTTTTTTAATTTTTTTTTTAAATTTATTTATTTATTTATATTTATTTTTGGCTGTGTTGGGTCTTCGTTTCTGTGCAAGGGCTTTCTCTAGTTGCGACGAGTGGGGGCCACTCTTCATCGCGGTGCGCGGGCCTCTCACTATCACAGCCTCTCCTGTTGCTGAGCACAGGCTCCAGACGCACAGGCTCAGCAGTCGTGGCTCACGGGCTCAGTCGCTCCGCGGCATGTGGGATCCTCCCAGACCAGGGCTCGAACCCGTGTCTCCTGCATTGGCAGGCAGACTCTCAACCACTGCGCCACCAGGGAAGCCCTAACAAGGATTTTAAAGCAGCCAATTGCTTTAATGAGCAATTATGAATATACTTAAATGAAAAATATCAATAGCAGGCTGAACAACAAAATAGAAAGTCTCATCAAAGAGATAAAAGATAAAAGAACCAAATGGAAATTTCAGAACTGAGAAATACCGTAACTGAAATAAAAAGCTCAGTGGATGGGCACAACAGCAGAAAGGTCAGAACAGAGGAAAGAATCAGTGAAACAGAAGACAGAACAATAGAAATTACCTAGTCTGAACAACAGAGACAAAACAGTCTGAAAAAGAAAAGTGAACAGAACCTCAGGGACCTATGGGACAATAACAAAAGATCCAAAATTTGTGTCATCAGAGTCCTAGAAGAAGAGGGGAAGGGTGAAGCTAAAAAAAATTCAAAGAAGAAATAGCTAAAAATTCCCAAATTTGGCAAGAGACATTAAGCCTACAGACTCAAGAAGCTGAGAAAACGCCAAATGGGATAAGCTCAAAGAAATCCATTTCAAGATACATCATAATTAAACATAACACTGTCTAATGTGGTCTAATGTGTCTAGAAGTTTGAAAAGGAAATATTGAAGATAATTATATTACAGACAGGGGATGGTAAAGAGACATTAAGGGAGGTAAAGTTTCTAAACGTCACTCAAACTGGTGAAATAACATCAGTAAACTGTGGTAAGTTATGTACATATAATGCAATACCTAGAGCAACCACTTAAAAAACTATACAAAGAGATATACTCAAAAACAAATGGAATCCTAAGAAAGGTTCAGGTAACCCACAGGATGGCAAAAATATTAAAATGAAAAACAGAATAGAAAACAAAAAATAGGGCTTCCCTGGTGGCGCAGTGGTTGAGAATCTGCCTGCTAATGCAGGGGACACGGGTTCGAGCCCTGGTCTGGGAAGATCCCACATGCCGCGGAGCAGCTGGGCCCGTGAGCCACAATTGCTGAGCCTGCGCGTCTGGAGCCTGTGCCCCGCGACGGGAGGGGCCGCGATAGAGAAAGGCCCGCGCGCCGCGATGAAGAGCGGTCCCCACACCGCGATGAAGAGTGGCCCCCGCTTGCCGCAGCTGGAGAAAGCCCTCGCACGAACCGAAGACCCAACACAGCCAAAAATAAAAATAAATAAATAAATAAATAAGAAAATCCTTTAAAAAAAAAAAAAAAAAAAAGAAAACAAAAAATAAAATGGCAGAATAAAGACTTAACATCAACAATTACATTAAATGTAAGTGGTCTAAATACACCAATTAAATGACAAAGACTGGCAAAGTGGATTAAAAAATAAGATCCAACTATATGCTGTCTACAATTCACTTCAAACAGAACAATAAAGACAGGATGAAAATAAAAGTATGGAAAAAGATATACCATGCAGGGACTTTCCTGCTGGTCCAGTGGGTAAGACTTCACCTTCCAATGCAGGGGGTGCGGGTTCGATCCCTGGTTGGGGAGCTAAGATCCCACATGCCTCACGGCCAAAAAACCAAAACATAAAATAGAAGCAATATTGTAAAAAATTCAATAAAGACTTAAAAAACGATCCACATCAAAAATATCTTGAAAAAAAAAAGATATACCATGCAAATTTTTTTTAATTAATTAATTAATTTATTTTGGCTGTGCTGGGTCTTAGTTGCGGCACGTGGGATCTTCGTTGTGGTATGCGGGCTTCTTAGTTGCAGCATACCATGCAAATTTTAATCAAAGGAAAGCAGGTGTGGCTCTATTAATATCAGATAAAGTAGAATTCAAAGCAAAAAAAAATTACCAAAGATAGACAGTAACATTATATAATGATAAATAGGTTGGTTCACAAAAAAAAAAAAAAAAAAGCAATCCTAAATGGGTATGCACCAAATAACAGAACTACAAAATATGTGTAGCAAAAACTAATAGGACTGAAAGGAGAAAGACAAATCCTCAATTATAGTAAGAGACTTTAACAATCCATCTCTCAAAAATTGAAACAACTAGATAGAAAATCAGAAACAATACAGAAGAACTCAAAAACATTATCAACCAACCCAATCTAGTTGACATTTATACTCAATAACAGCAAAATACACATTTCCTTTCAAAGGCCTATGGAACATATACCAAGACAGACCATATTCTGGGCCATCAAAACAAACCTCAACAAAATTTTAAAAATTGAAGTCATGCAGTGTGTTTTCTGACCACAATGGAATCAAACTAGAAATCAACAACAAAAGATAACAGTAAAACTCCAAATACTTGGAAACAAAATAGCACACTTCTAAATACTGCATGGGTCAAAAATGAAAATACAACCTATCAGAATTTGCTAAATCAGTGCCAAGAGGGAAATTTATAGCATTAAAAGCATACATCTGAAAAGAGAAAAGTCTCAAATCAACAATCTAAGCTCTCACCCAAAGAACCTAGAAAAAGAGCAAAATAAACCCAGTGTAAACAGAAGGAAGGAAATAATAAAGACAAGAGCAAAAATAAATAAAATTGAAAACAGAATAGTGAAAATCAATGAAACAGAGTTGGCACTTTGAAAAAAAGTCAATGAAATTGACAAACCTCCAGCAAGATTCACAAAGAAAAAAGGAAAAAAAGAGAGAGAGACTACACAAACTATTAATATCAAGAATGAAACAGAGGATATTACCACAGGCCCTGCAAACATCTAAAGAATCAGGGAACACCACAAACAACTCTATACATTTGACAACTTAGAAGAAGAAATGATCCACCTGAATCCCCAGGCTGGTGTGAGGCCTAATAGGATGGGGGGCAGGGTGTGCAAGCAACACCCCTGCATGCAACATGGTGCATGTAGCAGGTGTGCCAGCAGCCTGCTGCCATCGCTGTCAAATAGGAAAGCCCTTCACCACCGACTGGGTCCTGGTCACAGGGGCTCTATACCCTATGAGTGCATCCATTAATTCACCCAGCATGAAATAAGTCATTGAATAGCCCTATAATTATTAAGGAAATTTAATCCATAATTTTTAAACTCCCAAAAAAGAAATCTCCAGGCCCAGATGATTTCACTGGAGAAATCTACCAAACGCTTAAAGAAGAATTAACACCAATTCTGTACAATCACTTCCAGAAAACAGAAGAGGGAATACTTCCAAATTCATTTCATGAAGCTAGCATTACTCTGATAACAAAACCAGACAAAGACAATACAAATAAGGAACACTTCAGACCAATATCTCTCATGGATATAGACATATAAATTCTTAAGAAAATATTAGCAAATACAATTCAGCAATATATAAAGAATTATATACTATGACCAAGTGAGGCTTATTCCAGGGATGCAAGGATGGTTCAAAATTTGAAAATCAATCACTTGTAATCCACCAAAAATTGATGCAGGAAAAAAGCATTTGACAAAAGCCAAAACAAATTTATTATAAAAATTCTCAGAAAACAGAAAAAAAGGAGAACTTCCTTAATTTGATAAAGAATATTTACAAAAAACCTACAGTTAACCTTATACTGGTAGCAAATATGGTGAA
Organism: Balaenoptera acutorostrata; assembly: GCF_949987535.1. NCBI lineage: Eukaryota > Metazoa > Chordata > Mammalia > Artiodactyla > Balaenopteridae > Balaenoptera > Balaenoptera acutorostrata. The sequence continues at coordinate 37,649,247 of NC_080082.1, read as the reverse complement.
GTAGGAAGACCCTGAGAACCTCCCCCAACAGGCACACCAAAATTAAACTATTTACCAGAGTGACTATCAATGAGAACAACCTGATGACTAGCAGAAAATATTTCCCACAATTATAGTTATAAAGAAGGAACTGCAGCAGAGACCCAGTACAGTCAAGACCTACACCCCCAGGGTAGGCAACCAAAAAGAGGAATTAGGCAAAATGAGGTGACAGAGGAACATGATCCAATAGAAGGAACAAGATAAAAACCCCACAAGAACTAAGTGAAGTGGAGATAGACAATCCACCTGATAAAGAGTTCAAGGTAATGCTCAAAAGATGATCAAAGAACTCTGGAGAAACCTGGATGAACATAAAGAGAAGTGTAACAAAGACTTAGAAAATATAAAGAAGAACCAAACAGAGACGAAATACAATAACTGAAATGAAAAATACACTAGAAGAAATCAATAGTAGATTAAATGATACAGAGGAACAATCAGCTAGATGGAAGACAGAGAGGTAGAAATCACTGAAGCTGAACACAGAAAAAGAATAAAAAGAAATAAGGACAGTTTAAGTGGCCTGTGGGACAACATTCACATTATAAGAATCCCAGAAGGAGAACACAGAGAGAAAGGGGTAGAGAACATACTTGAAGACATGAAAGCTGAAAACTTCCCTAACCTGGGAAACAGAAATCCAGGTCCAGGAAGCAGAGAGAGTCCCAAATAGGATCAAACCAAAGAGGGACCATATCAAGACACATTATAATTAAAATGGCAAAAATTAAAGATAAAGAGAATATTAAAAACAGCAAGGGAAAAGCATCAAGTTATGTACAAGGGAACTCCCATAAGGCTATCAGCTGACTTTTCAGCAGAAACTCTGAAAGCCAAAGGGTACAGTATACTAAAGGGATAAAAGGGAAAAACCTAAACTCAAGAATACTCCACCCGTGCAAAATAATCTGAAAAACTATACAGATATAAAACTGAATCATTTTGCTGTACAGCTGAAACTAAAAAGATGATATATATCAACTATACTTCAATAATCAAAAAAGAAGAAATCCTGATATCAGACACCAGCTAATGAAAGGCCAGCATACTTCATGGTCCACCCAAAAGAAGAGAAAGCCAACAGGGATGGCCAGGGACAGATCAAGACACTCCTGGACTGGAATGTGGTGGGAAGGAAGACACCCTGTAGGGACAGTGAGGCTAGAGAGGGTCAAGGAGAAAGCTGGAGCCCAAAGGATGCTTCCCACCATCCTGGCTACATCATTCCCTTCTTACTGAGATACAACTCATACCATGCAATTCACCCACTTAAGTTTAATGTACCATTCAATGGTTTTTAGTATATTCACAGAGTTGTGCAACCATTACCACACTCAATGTTAAAACATTTTCATCACCTTAGAAAGAGACCCTGTATCCTTCAGTTATTACCCCAATCCCCTCTTCCCCACCTTACTCCCAGGCCTAGGCAATCATTACTCTACTTTCTATCCATATAGATGTGGCTGTCCTGGACATTTCACATAAAATGACTTATACAATATGTTGAAAAAAAAAAAAAAAGAATACTTTATCCGGCAAGGCTTTCATTCAGATTTGATGGAGAGATCAAAAGTTTTATAGACAGCAAAAGCTAAAAAGCATTCAGCACCACCAAGCCAGCTTTGCAAGAAATGTCAAAGGGAATTCTCTAAGCAAAAAAGAAAAGGTCACAACTAGAAACATGAAAATTATGAAAGGAAAAACCTCACCAATAAAGGAAATTAATTATACAGTAAAGGTAGTAAATCAACCATGTACAAAGCTAGTAGGAAGATTAAAAGAAAAAAGTAGTAAAATCATCTATATCTGCAATAAGTAGTTAAGGGATATACAAAACAAAAATGTAAAATATGATGTCAAAAAAACAGTAACTGTAGGGGGAGGGGAGTAAAACTGTAAGGTTGTTAAAATGTGTTTGAAATTCGGAGATCAGCAACTTAAAATAATCACATATACATAAAGATTGCTATATGTAAATCTCATGGTAACCACAAATCAAAAATCTATAATAGATACACACACAAAAAAGAGAAAGGAATCCAAACATAACGCTAAAGACAGTCATCAAATCACAAGGGAAGAGAACAAAAGAAAAGAAAGGAACAATAAAGAACTGCAAAAACAACCCCCAAACAACTAACAAAATGACAATAAGTACATATCTATCAATAACTACTTTAAATGTAAATGGACTAAACATTCCAATTAAAAGACATAGAGTGCTTGAATGGATACAAAAACAAGACCCATATATATACTGCCTATAAGAAACTCAGTTCAGATCTAAAGACACACAGACTGAAAGTGAGGGAATGAAAAAAGGTACTCCATGCAAATGTAAACGAAAAGAAAGCTGGGATAGCAATACTTATATCAGACAAAATAGACTTTAAAACAAAAACTGTAACAAGAGACAACAAAGGACATTATATAAAGATAAAGGGATAGATCCAACAAGGAGATATTTCAATTGAAAATATGTATGCACTGACACATTTGGAGAATATAAAGTAAGAAATTGACAGTAACACAATAATAGTAGGGTACTTAACACTCCATCAATGGATACATCATCCAGACAGAAAATCAATAAGGAAACACTGGTCAGATGGACGTAATAGATACATAGAGAACATTCCATCCAAAAGCAGCAGAAAACACATTCTTTTCAACTGCACATGGACAATTCTACAGGCCACAAAACAAATCTCAAAAATTTAAAGACTGAAATCCTATCAAGCATCTTTTCTGATCACAATGGTATGAGACTAGAAATCAACTACAAGAAAAAAAATGCAAAAAACACAAACATGTAGAGGCTAAACAATATGCTACTAAACAAACAATGAATCACTGAAGAAATCAAAGAAATAAAAAAATACCTGGAGACAGATGAAAATAGAAACACATTGATCCAAAATCTATGGGATGCAACAAAAACAATTCCAAGAGGTAAGTTTATAGTGATACAAACCTACCTCAGAAAACAAGAAAAAATCTCAAATAAACAATAACGTTAAACCTAAAGGAACTAGAAAAAGAACAAACAAAATTCAAAGTTAGGACAAGGAAATAAATAATAAAGATCAGAGCACAAATAAATGAAATAGAGACTAAAAAACAATAGAAAAGATCAATGAAATTAAGAGCTAGTTCGTTGAAAAGATAAACAAAATTGACGAACCTTTAGCCAGACTCACAAAGAAAAAAGAAAGCCCAAATAAAATCAGTAATGAAAGAGGACAAGTTACAACGGACACCACAGAAATACAAAGGACCACATAAGACTACAAGGAACAATTATATGGCAATAAGATAGACCTACCTATCTTATAGACCTACCTATCCTCTAACCTAGAAGAAATGGATAAATCCCTAGAAATGTACAATCTCCCAAGACCAAAACAGGAATAAATAGAAAATATGAATAGATCAATTACCAGTAATGAAATTGAATCAGTAATAAAAGAGCTCCCAACAAACGAAAGTCCAGGACCAGACAGCTTCACAGGTGAATTCTACCAAACATTTAAAGAACAGTTAACACCTATCCTTCCTAAACTATCCCAAAAAATTGAAGAGGCACACTCAGAAACTCATTCTATGAGACCAGCATCACCTTGACATCAGAATCAGAAAAAGATACCACAAAAAAACAAACAAAAAAAAAAATTACAGGCCAATATTCTTGACAGTCATAGATGCAAAAATCCTCAACAAAATATTAGCAAACAGAATCCAATGATACATTAAAAGGATCATACACCATGATTAAGTGGGATTAATCTCAGGGATACAAGGATGGTTCAATATCCACAAATTAATCAACGTGATACAACACATTTACAAATGAAAGAATAAAAAATCATTTGATCATCTCAGTTGATGTAGAGAAAACTTTGCACAAAATTCAATATCCATTTATGACAAAAACTCTCAACAAAGTGTCCATTGGTGGAATATATCTTAATATAATGAATGACATAAATGGCAAGCCCACAGCTAACACCATACTCAGTGGTGAAAAGCTGAAAGCGTTTCCTCTAAGATCAGGAAAACATGACAAGGATGCCCACTCTTGCCATTTTTATTCATTGTAGTATTGAAAGTCTTAGCCCCAGCAATCAGACAAGAAATAAAAGAAATCCAAATTGGAAAAGAAGTAAAACCATCACTGTTTTCAGATGACATGATACTATCCATAGAAAATCCTAAAGATGCCACCAAAAAACTACTAGAACTCATCAATGAATTTGGTAAAATTGCAGGATACAAAATTAACATACAGAAATCTGTTACATTTCCATACAATAATAACTATCAGAAAGAGAAATTAAGAAAACTATCCCATTTACAATCACATCAAAAAGAATACCTAGGAATAAATCTAACTAAGGAGGTAAATGACCTATATTTATGGGACTTCCCTGGCGGTCCAGTGGTCAAGACTCCGTGCGTCCACTGCAGGGGGCATGGATTCAATCCCTGGTCAGGGAACTAAGATCCTGCATGATGCATGGTGCAGCCAAAAAAAAAAAAAGACCTATGCTTAGAAAACTTAAAAAACTGATAAAAGAAATTGAAGATGACACAAACAGATGGAAAGATATACTGTGCTCATGGATTGCAAGAATACTGTTAAAATGATCATACTACTCAAGGCACTCTACAGATTCAAAGCAATTCCTATCAAAATACCAATGGCGTTTTCCACAGAACTAGAATAATTCTAAAATTTGTATGGAAAAACAAAGGACCCCAAATAGCCAAAACAATCTTGAGAAAGAACAACAAAACAAGAGGTATCATGCTCCCTGACCTCAAACTATACTACAAAGCTACAGTAATCAAAACAGTATGGTACTGGCACAACAGACACATAGATCAATGGTACACACAGAGAGACCATAAATGAACCCCACCATCTTGACAATTAATCTACAATAAAAAGAGGCAAGAATATACAATGGAGAAAAGACAGCCTCTTTAACAGATGGTGTTGGGAAAACTGGACAGCTACACACAAAAGAATCAAACTAGACTACTTCTGGAAGAAAACAATGCCAGTGCCCTCTTTTACATTGGTCTGAGCAATATTTTTTAGATATATCTCCTTAGGCAAGGGAAACAGAAGCAAAAATAAAGAAATGGGACTACACCAAACTAAAGAGCTTTTGCATAGCAAAGGAAATTATCAAGAAAACAAAAAGGCTGCCTACTGAATGGAAGAAGATATTTGCTAACAATATATCAGATAAGGGGTTAATATCCAAAATATACAAAGAACTCATACAGCTCAACATAAAAACAAAACAAAACAACCGGATTTAAAAATGGATCCTAATAGACATTTTACCAAAGAAGACATAGAGATGGTCAACATGCACATGAAAAGGTGCCCTGATAACTAATCATCAGGGGAATGCAAATCAAAATCACAATGAGATATCACCTCACACCTGTTAGAATGGCTATTATCAAAAAGACAATAAGCAGTAAGTGTTGCAAGGATGTGGAGAAAAGGAAATCGTAGTACACTGTCGGTAGGAATGTAAGTTGATGCAGCCTCTATGGAAAGCAGTAAGGAGAGTCCTCTATAAATTAAAAACAGACCTACCATACAATCCAGCAATTCCACACCTGGGTATTTATATGAGAATACGAAAACACTGATTCAAAAAAATATACATACCTCAAAAAGATGTAAGTTCGTTGCAGCATTATTTACAATAGCCAAGATATGGAAGCAACCTAAGTGCCTAACAACAGATGAATGGATAAAGAAGATGTAGTGTCACACACACACACACACACACACACATGCACACACACAAATGGAATATTACTCAGCCATAAAAAAGAATGAAATCTTGCCATTTGCGATGACTAAGATGGACCTAGACAGTATTATGCGAAGTGAAATAAGTTACACAGAGAAAGACAAATAGTGTGTGATTTCACTTATACGTGGAATCTAAAAAACAAAACAAACAAACAAACAAAACAGAAACAAAGTCATATATACAGAGAACAAACAGGTGGTTGCCAAAGGGAAGAGCGGATGGGGAATTAAAAAAAAGGTAATGATGTGAGGTAATGAATGCTTGACTGTGATGATCATTTCATAATGTATATTTATATGAAACCATCACATTGGACACCTTAAATATATAAAATTTCTGTCAATTACACCTCAATAAAGCTGAAAAAGGATTTTTTTTTAATTCTTAAAAAAGCACTGGGCTTCCCTGGTGGCGCAGTGGTTGAGAGTCTGCCTGCCAATGCAGGGGACACGGGTTCGGGCCCTGGTCTGGGAAGATCCCACATGCTGCGGAGCAACTGGGCCCGTGAGCCACAACTACTGAGCCTGCGCGTCTGGAGCCTGTGCTCCGCAACGGGAGAGGCCGTGACGGTGAGAGACCCGCGCACCGCGATGAAGAGTGGCCCCCGCTCGCCACAACTGGAGAGAGCCCTCACACAGGGGCGAAGACCCAACACAGCCATAAATAAATAAATAAATAAAAATTTAAAAAAAACAAAAAAAACAAAAAACACCTTATACTTAACAGTACAATACTGAATACAGTCCCCCAATATCAAGACCAAGGTAAGGATATCTATTCTCACCACTCTTATTCAACGTAATGCTGGAAGTTCTTGTCAGTGCCATAAGGCAAGAAAAGGAAACCAAAGGCAGACTGGAAAGGAAGAAATAAATTGTCTCCATTTGTAGATGACATGACTGTCTACATAGAAAAATCCCATGAAATCTATGAAAACACTCCTAGAACTAATAAGAAGGTTCAGCAAGGTCACAGGATATAAAAAAACATACAAAAATCAATTGTATCTCAATATACTAGCAATAAGCACAATAAATTAAAAATACAATATCACTTACAATGAAATGTTTAGGTACAAATCTATAAAAACACATACAAGACTTGTGTTGTAACTACACAATGCTGATGAAAGAAATCAAAGATCTAAATAAATGGAGAGACATATCATGTTCACAGATTGGAAGACTCAACGTAAAAAAAGATGTCCATTCTCCCCAAATTGATATATAGGTTTATTGAAAGTCCTATTAAAATCTTAGCAAGACTTTTTGTAGATACAAACAAGATATTTCTAGAATTTATATTGAAAGGCAAAGGAACTAGAATAGCTGAAACAATTAAAAAAAAAAAAGACAAGTGAGAGTGGGAAGAATTATTCTACCAGAAAACCCAGAAATTGGCCCACAAAAACATACTCAAATTATTTTTGATAAAAATACAAAACCAATTTATTTAAGGATAGACTTTTCAAGAAATGGTGCAGTCACCACTGGACATCCATAAGCAAATAAATGAACTTTGACCTAAAACTCACCTTATACCAAAATTAACTCAGAAATGGTTCATGACCTTAAATGTAAAATGAAAACTGTAAAATTGAAAAAAAAAAAAAAGGAGAAAATTTTTGCACCCTAGGGCTAGACAAAGAGTTCTTACACATAAAAGTAAAAATTGATAAATTGGGCTTCATCAAATTTTAAAACTTTGCTCTGTAAAAGCCCATGTGAAAATGATGAAAAAACAAGCTACAAGCTAGCATAAGATATCTGTAAATGACATACCCAATTGGGGATTCATATCTAGAATTTATAAAGAACTCTTAAAACTCTACAGTAAAAAAGAACAAGCAATCCAATTAGAAAATGGACAGGGCTTCCCTGGTGGCGCAGTGGTTGAGAATCTGCCTGCTAATGCAGGGGACACAGGTTCGAGCCCTGGTCTGGGAAGATCCCACATGCCGCGGAGCAACTAGGCCCGTGAGCCACAACTACTGAGCCTGCGCGTCTGGAGCCTGTGCTCCGCAACAAGAGAGGCTGCGATAGTGAGAGGCCCGTGCACTGCGATGAAGAGTGGCCCCCGCTTGCCGCAACTAGAGAAAGCCCTCGCACAGGAACGAAGACCTAATACAGCCAATAAATAAATAAATTAAATAAATAAATTTTAAAAAAAGAGTGTCCATCTCCATAAAAAAGAAAAAAAAGGACAAAAGTCATAATACACATTTCACTGAAGATAAGGATGGCAAATAAACATATGAAAAATGTTCAACATCATTAACCACTAGGGAAATGCAAATTAAAACCACACACCTATCAGAATGGCTAAAATTAAAAAGTAGTGAAAATACCAAGTGCTGCTTAGGATATGGAGAAACTGGATCACTCAAACATTGCTAGTGGGAATGTAAACTGGTGCAACTACTCTGGAAAAGTTTGGCAGTTTCTTAAAGAAAGTAAGTATGCAACTAACCACATGCTCTGCAACTGCACTCCTAGGCATTTACCCCAGAGAAATGAAAACGATGTTTGCACAAAAACCTGTACACCAATGTTTATAGCAGCTTTATTTACAAAAGCCAAAAACTGGAAACAACCCAGATGTCCTTCAACAAGTGAACAGTTAAACTGTGGAACAATCATACACGGAATACTACTTAGCAATAAAAAAGAACAACCTATTGGTACATGCAACAACCTGGGTGAAGCTCCAGAGAACTGTGCTGAGTGAAAAAAAGCCAATTCCAAAAGGTTGTATGTTGTATGATTCTATTCATATAACATTCTTGAAATGATGAAATAACAGAAATGGAGAACAGATTAGCATTTGCCTGTGATTAATGAGAAGGTCAAAAGGAGAGGCACCTAGATATGGCTTTAAAGGGCAACATGGAGGATCCTTGTAGTGATAGAAATATTCAACTTGACTGAATCAATCTTATCCTGGTTGTGATACTGTACTATAGTTTTGGAAGCTGTTACAATTAGAGGAAACTGGTAAAGGATACACATACAGACTACCTCTGTATTACTTCTTACAACAGAATGTGAATCTACAATCTCAAAATTAAAATTTAATTTAAAAAAATCAACCCAGCCGCAGTTGCTACATCATTTACAAAGTTACAACTTAAAGGGTCTAACCTCTTTTAAAGGTATGACAGAGAAACTGTGAGATTTATTATTTCCTTCCTAATCTCTGTTTTGAAAATGCTAAATAAGAAGAACCTTATACAACTGAGTCTGGTTGACTTAGTACATGTAAGTATCTGAACTTCTTTGAAGAAAGAGAACAGGAGTATGCATTTACATCTTGTCCCAGGACATTTTATTTACTTATTTAGAACTTAAACCTAAACTACTTCCCATAAGAGATTATCATACCTTGGCACCATATAAATCTGAGTTCTTCATTAAAAATTCTGCTGATGTTCGTACTGTGACTCCTGTAGTTTCACACTGCAATACACAGTTTTCCAATGTAGTCTTGCCACGGTGAATAACTATGATGAAAACATGCAATCAAATACTTTAAGAAGTAATGTGTCTTTTCCAATATTAGAAATGGCCTAGAGCTGATATTAGATAGTCTAAATATTTCTCATTTAAACTCTGTTACTGGAATTATGAATTCATAATTTATAAAAACGACTATTTTGAGTTATTTTCTATTGATAAAATCTAAAAGCAGCATTCTTAAAAAAGAATGACTTGCCCTCAGAAATGCAAAATCAAGTTAAAAAGCACTTCTCATTACAAAAAAAATATCAGAAAGTAACTTTCATGACTATCTTAGAAGAGACAAGAAAAGGAGGCCCAATTCAAAATAAGGGATACAAATCCCAGGAAATAAATACTATCACAATGTGAAGATAGTTGGTTTGAGTCCAGGGCTAAATCAAATACAAAGAACACAGACCACAATACTGGAATGTTTTAAAAGAAAAAAAATGATCACACAGAAACAAATATTAAACTAACAAATTTTCAAGAATACATTGAACTACTTTTCACTTTAGAGTAAGCTTCCTCAGTTGTCAAGCTATGTACACAAATAATTAATCAGTCTTGCATATTACTCAAGAGTGGTATTTTATTAAATTCTATCTTCCAGGGAAAGTACCGTTTTCCTACAAAGTCTGGAACAAATAATAAATGAAATATTCAGATATTTACTTAAGATTCCTTCCACGGCACCATGCTGAACAAATTTTATGCTTGAGATTTTAATATCCGCACCCGTACAATCCACAAAAGTGTCTCCTTTGCCTCTCTTTTCTATCACAATATCATCTGTTAGACCATATCCTAAGGAAGAGAGCAAGAACATTTAAGATAGGTGAGGGGAAATGTCTAAACACAAAATTTATATGATAGATTCCTCTATTTCAAATGACTCCAAATGATATCTGAGACCAGTTAACCCAGTTACATTTAAATAAAATCTAATTATCTCTCCACATATCTTGCTTAATTTTTACCAAGGTATACAATTTTTAATAATAACAACTCCTCAATTTGCCTGCATATCAGGAAGACTACCCCCTATCAACCATCTCATAACAGTTTCAGCACTAAAGTCACTTACAAAACTGCTATTAAAAAAAATAGTAACAGAATGGCCATCATCAAAAAATCTACAAACAATGAATGCTGGAGAGGGTGTGGAGAAAAGAGAACCCTCTTGCACTGCCGGTGGGAATGTAAATTGATACAGCCACTATGGAGAACAGTATGGAAGTTCCTTAAAAAACTAAAAATAGAACTACCATAAGACCCAGCAATCCCACTACTGGGCATATACCCTGAGAAAACCATAGTTCAAAAAGAGTCATGTACCACAATATTCATTGCAGCACTATTTACAATAGCCAGGACATGGAAGCAACCTAAGTGTCCATCGACAGATGAATGGATATAGAAGATGTGGCACATATATACAGTGGAATATTATGCAGCCATAAAAAGAAACGAAATTGAGTTATTTGTAGTGAGGTGGATGAACCTAGAGTCTGTCATACAGAGTGAAGTAAGTCAGAAAAAGAAAAACAAATACCGTATGCTAACACATATATATGGAATCTAAAAAAAAAAAAAAAAAGCTTCTGAAGAACCCAGGGGCAGGACAGGAATAAAGACGCAGACATAGAGAATGGACTTGAGGACATGGGGAGGGGGAAGGCTAAGCTGGGACCAAGTGAGAGAGTGTCATGGACATATATACACTACCAAATGTAAAATAGATAGCTAGTGGGAAGCAGCTGCATAGCACAGGGAGATCAGCTCTGTGCTTTGTGACCACCTAGAGGGGTGGGTTAGGGATGGTGGGAGGGAGATGCAAGAGGGAGGAGATATGGGGATATATGTATACATATAGCTGATTCAGTTTGTTATAAAGCAGAAACTAACACACCATTGTAGAGCAATTATACTCCAATAAAGATGTTAAAAAAAATAATAAATAAATAAGTTAAAAAAAATAGTAATCATCTTAAGTACTCACAGTTGGGTCAGAGGGCTTTAAAGCGTTTAGCCCTACAAGTTTTTTATTTCCCAACTCTAAGATTCTATTATTCTATTGTAATTAGGTTTGAAAAAGCCTAGGCATTTCTCAAGATTTTCTAAATTTTATATTCTCTTAAACAGATTGACTTAAAATCTGACAAACTGACTTACAACAATTTTAGCTATTGGAAAAATAGGTCTACCTTGTTAACCAATAAAAAACATTGTTCTCTACAAATCTTAATCAAACTAATAATACAGGCCTGACCTCTGAATGGGCTTATGAAAAACTGCAGTATCAGAAAACTAGAAAACTTTGCCTGACTTTTATAAAACAGAATCACATAGACAAAGCTTTAAGAAATAACTCTCACTGTCTAAAGTTGAGTCTTTTCTTGAGTAAATGAAAGCAGTGACAACATTAAACAGGCAAAGTCACTAAAGTTTTCTACACTTGAAGAGCACAGACAAGCCTTTGGGGACTCTAGAGAATGCAAGAGAACTCCACACACGGGAATGCTACCAGTGGTGGATTCTGGATGATTAGATTGTGAGTAAATTTCTTTCCCGATTCTTTTTTTTTTTATTTTTTTTATTTATATATTTATTTTTGGCTGCATTGGGTCTTCGTTGCTGCGCATGGGCTTTCTCTAGTTGCGGCGAGAGGGGTCTACTCTTCATTGTGGTGTACGGGCTTCTCACTGCAGTGGCCTCTCTTGTTGCAGAGCACGGGCTCTAGGTGCGTGGGCTTCAGTAGTTGCGGCACACAGGCTCAGTAGTTGTGGCTCGCAGGCCCTAGAGCGCAGGTTCAGTAGTTGTGGTGCATGGGTTTAGTTGCTCCATGACATGTGGGATCTTCCCGGACCAGGGATCGAACCCATGTCCCCTGCATTGGCAAGTGGATTCTTAACCACTGCACCACCAGGGAAGTCCTTCCCTGATTCTTTTTATGTGTCTACCTGTACTTTGCACATTTTTATAATAGCTATGGCTTTCTATCATGTGAAAAATTAAAAATATAAAAAGAATGGCCGTATTACATTATATAAACAAGTTATTACATAAACAAGTTACGTAATCTTAGCAGTTTAAAACACAAAGCCCTCGCCTAACTGAATGGATTTTCTAAACAAGAAAGAAATATCAGGGCTTCCCTGGTGGTGCAGTGGTTGAGAATCTGCCTGCTAATGCAGGGGACACGGGTTCAAGCCCTGGTCTGGGAAGATCCCACATGCCACGGAGCAACTAGGTCCGTGAGCCACAACTACTGAGCCTGCGCATCTGCAGCCTGTGCTCCGCAACAAGGGAGGCCACGATAGTGAGAGGCCCGCGCACCGCGATGAAGAGCGGCCCCCGCTTGCCGCAACTAGAGAAAGCCCTCACAGAAACGAAGACCCAACACAGCCAAAAATAAATAAATATTAAAAAAAGAAAGAAAGAAAAATCCTATTATAAGTACTGTTAATACCCTGCAAATAGCAGGTACTCAATATGTATCTCTTGTTGTAAGTGTCAGCTATAGATCAGATAAGCTATCAGATAAGCTTTAATCTTACTCGTGAACAAGTACTCCATATATTCACACTAGAGATATCACCTGATTCCCCAAATTCTCAGAAATGCCCTCTGTTCATAAATTTACAGTCATTCTTACACTTAACTATCAGAATTCTATATGGTTATTTATGACATGTTGGCAATTACATTATAATTTCCTCACCAATCTAGGAAGAATGCTTATCCACCATACAATCTGTAATAGCAATGCTGTTTGCACTATGCCAAAAAAATAGTGTTTTTATTGCAGTGCTTTACCCTGCAGACGTGTTATTTATAAACACACATCTATTATATATCAAATTTTGGAGAGGAAAAAGAACAAAAATTACACACATAAAACAAAAAAGGGGATGAGGTGGTATACTAGTGAACAGCAGGAAATTAAATTCCCAGCCTTGCTTCCATTAAGAACTCTTGACAAGATAAAATTAAAGAACATAGCTTAAGCAGTTTGTGAACAGCTGCACCAGTCCCAAAATGATATATGATTTTTTGCATGACAAGCTTTATTGCTAACTTGAAGCTCTTTTGGTAAATAGTTGAACAGGTGCATCTAAATTTGACATGCTATGGAAATACAAAGGACCAAGGTGAACTACTGTAAAGTAACCTAAATTTAGGAATCATTCTAAATGTACAATAAGATTTTAACTCCTAAAAAGTTATTTTTAGGACTTCCCTGGTGGTGCAGTGGTTAAGAATCCGCCTGCCAATGCAGGGGACATGGGTTTGATCCCTGGTCCGGGAAGATCCCACGTGCCACGGAGCAATTAAGCCCGGGCACCACAACTACTGAGGCTGCGCTCTGGAGCTCGCGGCCACAACTACTGAGCCCACCTACCACAACTGTTGAAGCCCATGCGCCTAGAGTCCGTGCTGCACAACAAGAGAAGCCACTGCAATGAGAAGCCCTCGCATGGCAACGAAGAGTAGCCCCCGCTCACCGCAACTAGAGAAAGCCCACGCAGAGCAACGAAGACCCAACGCAAGCAAAAATTAAATAAATAAATAAAGTTATTTTTAAAAGACTCTTTCAACATTAATGTTCTCAAAAGTACACTTTAGAATTTGCGAGATTCAACAAGCTTTTAAAGAATTAAGATGGAGATTTTGCATCTAATTTCAAGTTGGACCTATACCTTTCATAAAAGTAAGCTAACTTTAAAAAAAAAAAAAAAAAAAGCACCAATATGTCCACAACATATATGAAATAAGAGGAAGCAACAAATTAAAAAATATTGCTTGGAATTTTTTTTAATTCTAATAATGAATTTCCTTTTCACCAACCACCTATAATCTGGAATTATACTTCTTCCTAATGGTCTTTTTTCTCTATGTTTTTGTCTTCCCAACATTTATAATGCCACAAAGAATCACACCTCACGTTGCTCAAACACTGAGTCAATAACCTGTACACTCCAAAAATCCTTAATGTTTCAAGGAAACTCATTTGAAATCAAATGGGTTTAAATCAAATTCTCGGAGCTTCAACAAGATCAGTGATTTACTGTTATCTTAAGCGTATCATGCACGAGAGTTTGGTTGTATGATCTTCCATACTCACCTTCTAACTCAATGGAGTCAGCAATGGAGAATGTACCATGTACCACGTAATGGCCAGGACAAACAACAACAGTGTCGCCCTCATAGCAGGTATTTATAGCAGACAACGGATCGCTATGGAACTAGAAAACAAAACAACGTATTGCAAATATATACCCCTCAAATGCAACCTGAGTATTACTCCAGGTGCCTTCATGTTTCATTTTGAAAAGGGAGCCAAAACTGCGTATGTAGGTATCTCCTTTGCTACTGCACTGAGCTCAGTGCATGGTTGATAAGTGACTAATACTGCAGAAAGGCAGTGCTCTCACTGCTTTCCATTTCACAGAAAAGCAGCTCTGGGAAACTCCTAAAAACTTTTTGTAGAATTCAGGAAAGCCTGGGGTGAATCTGAAGAAAAAAAAGCCACCTGGAGCAAGAAACTCTCCTTTTACCTGAATTTCTATTTCTTCCTTACAAGGCTCTGGACAAAGCTTATCCCTGAGCAGGGACTGCAGCAGACCAGTCGTCATGGTGGAGGAGACCACATGGGTGACCTTCTGGCCATTTGGACGGATGCCTTTTGCTTGTATATTAGAATTCTTCTGATAACCAAACACATATCTTAAAGAAACCAAACAGACCTGTCAGTTCTCAGTAAGACAGCTGGTTAGAAAAGATGCCAACTAGTTGAGAAGAACAAAGATACACATACCTCAACAAAGGATTCTCAATGAGTTTTAGCTTTTGTTTCAACTGTTCAATCTCTGAATACAATTTTAACCCTTCCACCATGGAGATGTTTTCCTGCTCAGAATCAGAGTTACAATTTGACAAACTGCTTCTCAGATTTAAAAATTTCCTGTAACTCTCCTCACATTGCGTCAGCAGATTTTGATAGTCAACAATAAGTCCTGAAGGAACTCGGTCTTCAAGAATGTCATAATGCCTGAAAGTTTAAAAGCAAATTGAAACCCACTGCCTTTCAGACACATTTTCCCATCATCAAGACACCCATTTAGTCCTCAAAGACCCCATAAGAAAAGTGTTTCATAGTATGTAACTCAGGAACATGTTAAGTCTTATTGAGTAGGTGAAAGCTATTGAAAGCTTTAAGGACCACTTCATTAAGGTCACTAACTTTTCTCTTTTGAGGAGTTGCTATTTTTTTTTTTCCCTTAGATCCAAACATTTGTGTTTTTGAAACACTGAGAGTTCATGTTGTACAATTTGTAATCATTACTTAACAAGAAATTATTTTCTCATATATTAGATTCAAAATCTTAATAAGTGGGTGGCAGAGGGCAACCTGGAGGTAGGGGTGGTGAGGATAGTATCCCAAGTAGTTTCATAACAATGTTTAAGATTACCACATTTATAGGAACAAAAATTTTAAATGATTCAAATCATCTAGTCCTTCCCTATACTTATTTATTTATTTTTAATTTAGTTTAGTTTTTTTTTTTTAATTTATTTGGCTGCATCAGGTCTTAGTTGAGGCACATGGGATCTTCGTTGCGGTATGTGGGACCTTTCATTGCGGTGCATGGGCCCTTCTTTGTGGTGCGCAGGCTTCTCTCTAGTTGTGGTGCAGGGGCTCTAGAGTGCACGGGCTCAGTAGTTGCAGCACATGGGCTCTCTAGTTGTGGAGCATGGGCTCCAGAGCACACGGGCTCAGTAGTTGTGGCACGCGGGCTCTCTAGCTGTGGCACATGGGCGTGGTAGTTGCGGCACTGGCCTAGTTGCCCCACGGCATGTGGGATCTTAGTTCCCCGACCAGGGATTGAACCCACGTCCCCTGCATTGAAAGGCAGATTCTTAGCCACTGGACTACCAGGGAAGTCCCCCTTCCTTGCATTTAAAGCACTATGGAGGGGACTTCCCTGGTGGTCCAATGGTTAAGACTCCACACTCCCAATGCAGGGGGCCCGGGTTTGATCCCTGGTCAGGGAACTAGACCCCACATGCTGCAACTAAGAGTTCGTATGCTGCAACTAAAGATCCCACATGCCGCGACTAAGACCCAGCGCAGCCAAATAAATAAATAAAATATTAAATAAATAAATAAAGCACTATGGAGCAGAATTTGCTGAATATTCCCTCAGGAAGATTATTATAGAGTATTTCAAAAACATAAGCCTTTGCGATTCTGAGAAAAAAATAAAGGTGTTATTACTAAACTAGAGAGTGATTAAAACCAAATAACCTTGTATTGGACAACTTTGTTGGCACTTAAAGTTTATTATTAATTTATAAACCTTCTCAAATATATAGACAGAACAAAAAGTACTTCTAGATACAATAATTTATGAATGTACAATCAAGTTAATGGATATGAAATTAATGGATTTGAAAGTAAACTGCAATATTATTGTCATTACCTGTCGTTTTAAAATAATTGCTTTATTTCTCAGTTAAAAGCACACTGACTTAGGCCAGAGCTTCTTAACCTTGGCTGCTTATTAGAATCACTGGGGAACGTTTAAAAATACAGATGATCAGGTCCCCATCCAGACCAATTAAATTAGTCTCTAAAAGTAGAGGGGTATTTTTTAAAGTTCCCTGGGGATTCTAATGTGCAGCCAAGGTTGAGTACGATTGCCTTAGATAATGTCTTCTTAACTTCCTCACGCTCTAAGTAAGGTACAGGGACAAAAAAACAGAGCCATATCCTAAACAAATTTACATCAAGTTACAGTGAACATTTAAATAGTATTTAAGATGAATAGAAAATATTTTTTCCACTTTTCAAGTAAATGAATTAGGTGAAGCTTGAAAAGCAAGGATTTTGTCTGCTTTGGTTAATCCATACTCATTTAAAGATATTCTAGAAATCCACTTTGCAAACAAGAAATTGGGGACCCAAGCACTGACTGCTTGATCAGATCTATTAAGTTACAAAGATTAAGACTCAAATTTTAAAATTAGTTTCTTAGCATTTCCAATATCCATGCCAATCAGCTTATTTCTTCTCATTATAGTGATACTTCATAGTCTGAAAGTAATGAACCAACATCTGTGTCTCAGACCCATAAGCTCTGAAGCAGAGTGTTTTGAATTAGAAAGGAAAAATATTTACTTCACAGTACAAAATCAAGACAATATGGTTTGATTCCCTTTAACTCTTGCCTGTGAATAGCTCTACTCCTGTCTTAGCCTAGGGACCTTTTAAAGAGTCTGCCTATATTTGATAACATTCCAGTTTCCCAATCAAGTACCATAGTTTCTTCTCCATAACTGAAAACAATTCCTCCCTTATGCTTTCCCATCTGCCAGTGATGTATAAGACATGTATGTAAATCATTTCTTGTTGTTCGAACATGTAAGACTGTCAAATCGGAATACAGTTATTTTCCAAGTAAAGATCAAATTTGCCAGATACATGATATTCATCCACCATTACATTTCCCTTCAATCAAAACCAACCATTGCTCTTTAAAAGCAAGTATATCAAAACTAGAAAATATGCAAGCTTATTGAAATTCTGGCATTTTGTTGAATACACTATGAGAAAACAGGAAATGCATAATGGAAAAATTGGAAAGGCTAAATAGAAATCACAGCCAATTTATGAAAAGCTGAAATCAGACATACATAATTCTAAACCAGGTAGAACCAACCTTAACCAGACTTCTCACGTATTTTTTACTTATGATTTACTGTTTAAATGAAGAGAAACTTACTAAATCAAATTGGTTATACAGAAATGTAAAGAGTTACTGCCTTATCTTATGTAACCAAATCATCTTTCACACAGGGACAAAATTACCTTCTACAATTTTTTTTTTTCTTTGTTTTGGCCTGCAAGGTTTAATTTTATTCTTATTGCAGCACTGTGTATTAAATTACCATGCCCAAGTACCAAAAAGTTACCTGGTCTTACAGCACCATCTAGTGGAAGCCACATTTAACAAAGTCAGTGCAGGACAACTATTTGGGTTGCATGGTTAATTTGGGGTATTTTTATAATGGAAGGGTTTTTCCCTACCAAAATGTGATAAATCAGTAGAATGTATTTAGGTATTTTGGAAATTTTTATTCACCATCAATATTAACTATTTAGTATTTTCATCTATTTATCAAATAAGATTTAAGGAAAAGAACTTGACAAAACATCCTGAGGTAAGTCTGTTTAGCCTACTATGTTTTACTGTAAGAACTTAAGAGTGAAGCCATGTCTTTAAAAGTACTCTAAAAAAAAAAAAGTCTTCCGTAATTCAATTAATTTCACTGTTCTTCAATTGTTTTTATTGAGTTTAGTAACGGGTTGTTTCTTTTTAACATATTAGCTCAATTAAGTTTTATTCAAATTTACAAGAGTGAGCTGTTAACTTGCATGTTCTTGAATTCTCTGCTTTTAGATTCTAAAAACACTACAAGTAGGTTTATAAACACTAAAAGTACGTTTCTCTGCACCTGTACAATTTTTATTTAATAACTTGTCAGTGGGTTATACTATTTGTATATCAGTCTGTTTCTATCTGTAGGCCCCTGGAGTATATATACAGTATACACAAAACACAGGTGAAATTTAATCACAAATAGCTATTTTTTCCAACATGTACGAGGCCACTAATAAATACTTACAATCTCAATCGAGGTTCAACACATCTAACAAAATAATCATACTCATCCTCTTCTTCTTCATCCCAACTCCTCCAAATATTCTGATAGAAAAACCTGAAAAGGAAATTAGTATCACTCAAATTCAATCACTGGCTTAAAATGTTAGGGTTTTGGAGGAATAAAAGTAAATCAAAACAAGTCTATCAAGTATGGTAGAGAAGACTGAATATTTGCTAGATTTGATAGTCTTGAGTCACACATGAACTTCTTTGGATTGGCTAAAGAAGTTTTCTACAACATTGATTCTATTAGGACCTTCTTTTTATCAGGAGAACTATTTATTGACCATCTGTAACTTGGTGGAAATTAGTGCCATTTGTTAAGATAGAAAAGACTGGGAGAGAAACAAGTTTAGGGTTGAAAATAAAGAGTTCTGTTTTCACCATGTTCAGGTTGAGATGCCTATTTGAACTCCAAATGGATGATGTCAAGAGTGCAGATAAATATACGAGACCAGAGCTCAAGGAAAAGGTCAGGGCTAGAGACATAAATCTGGAAGTTGTCAGCATATTGATGGCATTAGAGCAATAGATGAGATCATCCAGGGACATAAAATAAAGCAGTAGTTCTCAACCCTGGCTGCCCATTAGAGTCCCCTGGGAAGCTTTTAAAAATTGATTTTCAATCCTATTCCAGACCAATAAACCAGAATCTCTTGGGTGGGGGATGGGGGAGGGAGGGTGCAGGATCCATATTTTTTTAAAGCTCCCCAAAGTGATTTGACAAATTTTTCATCATGGAAAATTTCAAACATATACAAGAGCAAACATGAAAACATGAATACCATGTATCCATCACCAGCTTCAACAATTATCAACTCACAGGTAATCTTATTTCACCTCTACTCCACCTTCTTACTTCTCTGCTCTCCTACCCCCACCATCCTGACACTGGATCATTTTAAAGCAAATTTCTGACATATCATATCACTCATAAATTTTGAGTATGTGCCTCTAAAATAAATCTTTATACAAAAAAATTTTAATTCCTTAATAACCAAGTATCCAGTCAGTGTTCAGTTTTCCCTAATTATCTCTTTTGTTGTTGCTGTTGTTGTTTTACAATTGGCTTGCTCATCAGGGTCCAAACAAGGGTCAGCCATTGAATTTAATTAAATCGCTTTTACTCTATAGATTACCCATCCCTCTTTTTCACCTTGCGATTTATTTAATAGTTTCCCACACTCTGAATTTTACTGATTGCATCCCCATGGGGTCATTTAACATGTCCTTCTGTTTCCTTTATTTCTAGTAAACTGATAGTAAGGACGAGAGACTTGATCGTCTTTAGGAAAGACTTTTTGGCAAGAATACTTCAAGGGGGCTTCCCTGGTGGCGCAGGGGTTGAGAATCTGCCTGCCAATGCAGGGGACACGGGTTCGAGCCCTGGTCTGGGAAGATCCCACATGCCGCGGAGCAACTAGGCCCGCGAGCCACGGCTACTGAGCCCTGGTCTGGGAAGATCCCACATGCCGCGGAGCAACTAGGCCCGCGAGCCACGGCTACTGAGCCTGCGCGTCTGGAGCCTGTGCTCCGCAACAAGAGAGGCCGCGACAGTGAGAGGCCCGCGCACCGCGATGACGAATGGCCCCCGCTTGCCACAACTAGAGAAAGCCCTCGCACAGAAACGAAGACCCAACACAGCCAAAATAAATAAATAAATAAAAAAACTCCAATCTCTTTAAAAAAAAAAAAAAGAATACTTCAAGGGAGGTATAAGGTAGCTTCATCATGAAGCACATGATACCTGGTCATCTCTTTTGATGATGAGCTTACGAATGATCAATGGATTCAGATATCGTCAGCCTGATTTATCTGCCACAAAGTTCCCCATCAGTTTTTCACCAATGGCTGTAGCAGCCATTGAAGATCATTGCCTGAAACCTCTATTTTATTATGGGTTGCAAAATACCGATATTCTCATCTTATCATTCTTTCTTCATGTAGTAGTTGGAATATTCCTATAAAGAAAATTTCCAGGAGATTCTAATGTGCTTTCAAAGCTGATTAGAGAGAGAGAAGTGTAGATAGCCTAGGCCTGAGCCCTGGGTAACTTCAACATTCTAAAGTTTGAGCATGAGAGGAAGAGCTGGCCAAGATTACTAAGAAAGCAAGCCCGTGACACACTATCATAAAGCGGTATCCCAGAAACTGGGAAGACAGTAGAGTATGTTAAGAAGATGGGAATGATCAAATAATTAGAATGTGACCAAGAGGTCAAGGTAAGATGAGATCAGAGGAGTGACGACTGGATACGAGAATATGGGTGACCTTAAGCACAATTTCAATGGTACTGTAGGAGTAGAAGCATTAGTGGAATGCCAGGAAGTACAGACGATATAACTTGTCAAAAAGTTGAAAAGGAAGGAGCAGTGAAAATGAAGCCATCTCTTAATTCTTATAGATTAGACTGTCATTCTCTTCACCCTCTAGAGTCTATCTCTTAAAAACAAAAAACAACAAAATAAAACAAACCTGAGCATGCCTTTACTCAACCAAAGAACTCTGCTGGCTCCTTGCTGTCCTCAGAACAAAGTCCAAATTCCTGAGCCTGGTGATATTACGCAGACTCACAGCCCACCTCTAGAGCACCTCTCTTGCCTCAGAGACCTTGTGTGCAAACTACCAACTTCACAAGCTCTTTCAAACCTGCTGCGACATGCTGGTCAGGCTGC
This sequence comes from Balaenoptera acutorostrata, assembly GCF_949987535.1. Lineage (NCBI taxonomy): Eukaryota > Metazoa > Chordata > Mammalia > Artiodactyla > Balaenopteridae > Balaenoptera > Balaenoptera acutorostrata. The sequence continues at coordinate 37,627,456 of NC_080082.1, read as the reverse complement.
CTTCCACCTTTTCCACCTGGTAAGCTTAGATTTACACTTCATGACCCAGCTCAAATATCCTCACCAGTTCAGTACTGGGCATTCACATTTCATTCACATCTGCACCTCCTCCAGTGTTTATTGTCTCAAGACAGAAACTTGGGAGCCAGCCTTGACTTCTCCCATATCCATTCTACCACCAAGTCTTAGCCATCCTACTTTCTCAATAAGCCTAATCTGTACTCTCCATATCTCCACCCTAGTCCACTCTGTCTCTTAACTGATCTCTCTACCCCTTCCCCCTCCATTTACTTTCTACACAGCAGCCAGAACGAACCTTTTAAAACACAAAGCTGATCATATTCATCCTTGATTGAAAACCCTTCAGCGGTTTCCCACTGCTCTTACAGACAAAAATGATTCGTTGGCTGACAAATCCCTGCACCTTCTGACCCCTGACAACCTCTAAGCTGGTTTCCTAAGTCTCTTCCATTACTGTCTACGTTCTAACCACGTTGGCCCTCCGGCTCCTTAAACTCACTGAGTTCCTGAACCTGTTCCCTCCCCTAAACTGCCACAACCACTTTCACCTAGCCAACCCTTCAGACCCAAGTTCAAATACCATTTCCTCAGGAAATAACAGTATTACAGCAACCTGACCTAGTCTTAGAACACCCTGTAATCCCTCACAGCACTCACTGCAGTTTCCAATCGTACACATATCTTTATGTGATTACTTCATCAAGGTTCATCTCCCACCTTTAGACTGACGTCTCCCTGGTGATGGTGATTGTGTCTGTTTTGTGCACCAGTCAAATCTCACCCTCAACTCAGGACCTGGCACTGAAATACTTACTGAATAAAATGAACAAATGAAAACCCTCATAATTTGACCTTTTCTGGATACTGACCAGAATCTGAGCCCTCACCTCAAAATAAAGAATAATTTAGCCAGGCTCGCCTTCAAATAATACTATTGCTAATTCCAGATACTTGTCTTTCTATCAACTTCTATACCCATAAGAGATTAGCTCCCTGATTCCTAATTTCCTAAACTCGTCAATTATCCCTTTACCTTCATATGCCTCAACTGACAGATTTTTTAAGTGAGAGAAACATGAGAGTTATTTTGGTTCTAGACATAAGCCAGTTCTTTAGATTTATATTGTTTGGCCTAATATTGAATACCTACAGTCCTTGCACAGTATGCAAGTCCAATGTCCTTGCATACAATTAGAAATTTTCTATGAAATGTCAGAAGCAGGGCCCAAGACGCTCTACTTTTTTGTAGAGTATCAAATTAAGCTCAGCAAAACCAGGCTAACTCACTAACGGTATAGAAACTGGAAAGTACTTTTTGAACTACAAAACACCAAGCAACGTTATTAACATGACCTTTATACTATCCAGTCTTCCAGTTCATGGAGGAATATAAGTCCATTTTTAAATAGCCAAAAATAAGCCTTCCTTAGTAAATATACTTATAAAAACAACATTCAAAAGAACTATCTGTATCAGGAACTATCCGACAAAAAAGTTATCTGAAAAATTTTAAAATGCATAGCTATTAATGCAGGTATGGGCTTTCCTTCTCACTTAAGGGACAAGGCATGCACCTGTGCAAGTGGAAACCGACTAAGCCAAAAAAGGTTGAAAGGCATGCACATACCCGCTAAGGATCCTGGAAGTGGCCTGACAAAACACCTTCTTTGGCCAGACATTTCCTTGAAAACACTGTACGTCAGTCTTATCAGTGCACAAGTGATGGTATACCACCTTATTTACCTTCTTTCCTTTCCTCTTATACTCAAGTACATCAACTATAGCCTTAGCATCCAGAACTTTTAAGACAGTTTCTAAATATATACAAACAAAATTTAAAAATCCCCTATCTTTTGTTAACATTTGGGGACACTGAGAGAAGGCTATACAGGAATCCCTAGTACTATTTTTCTCAACTTTTCTGTAAGTCTGAAATTACCTCAAAATGAAAATTTTAAACATTGAAAACATTTTTTTAATTTTAAAAAGTTTCCCCTGTCTTTGAATATTTTAAAATATTGCAGTGACCAAGTTTACAGTTTGAGTTTTAAATCTAGGTATAATACAGACCAGAATTACTGCATTTCATCCAAAGTTTTTGGCCACAAGATTACTTTTATCAACCTCTTTTCCTACCTGATATGCTCAATTGCAAGTGCTGTCTGGTCAAACACTCCAGAATCATCAAATACCACCCACAGCTCCTGCAGGGACAACTGGTGTTCCTTCAGATCAAGGAGCTCTTTCATACACTCCAAAGTAAAAGTGCTGACTTGAGATTCACAGAGGTATGGGTCAGCAAGCCTCACCACTGCCTTCAAGGCTGCAAAGTCCACATCTGTGACCTGAAATTTAAAATAACGTGACTTAACATATGCAAATCAAAATTAAGATACATCTAAAACACTACTTACAGCCTGATTTTTTTCAAGCATGGAATGGGCATGGGGAGCCTTCTTCCATAACATAAAGGATAAACGAGATGGGCCTGGCTTGTACCCACATGGAGCTGACATTGTAATTGAGAGGACAAATAAACAAACAAGATGGCAACAAGTATGTGACAGAGAATAAGTAGCAGGGGTGGTGGTCTGGTTTTACTGGGAGGGTAGGGGAAGTCACTTCTGAACTGCGATGAAAAGGAAGCAGCCGTGTGAAGAGCAGGAAAGATGCAAAAGGCCCTGGGGCAGAGACAAGCTTGGCAGCTGGAAAAGCAGAGATGCAGTGTTTCTTGCTGGAACCACAGGAAGGAAATGAGGTACGGGCAGCAGGAGGTGAGGTGAGAGAGGGGCAAGAAGATCAGGACAGGAAGGGCGTTGGAAGGAGCTTGGCTCTTACATGTTATCTAGCACAATGAGAAGCCATAAAGCCAACACAGGCCTTTGGTAAATGCAATGCATTAGAGGTTTCTAAGCAGAGGAACGGCACATTTCTCTTTTAAAACAATGACTTTGACTGCTTTTAGAGAATTGAGGTGTGTTGGGGGAAGGGAGCTACTATCATAATCAAATTAATAGGCCTGAACTGCAACCAAAGACATTAGCATAACCCCAAATTTAAAAATCCACGAGGAACAGCTGCTTGCACACCATTGCCTCATATACAGTCACTGCAGCAGGTGATGTCATTTTCTGAAGGGCCTGAAGCCACAACTTGTATTCATTCACACTCCCTGGTTTACCATTTTAGTTTAACGGGGGTTTTGTGGTCCGGTTAACAAACACTGAGAAAAATTCACAGCTGTAATTAGAGTGCAAATTTAATGTAAAAGGCCCAGTCCGTTGAAAAATAAGATTGTTTTTACTTTCTGCAATGGAACATCAAGAGGTTAACCACATACCTACAAATTTGTTAGGCAAAAACTAGGCTAGTTTTAAAATGCCTGCTTGGTTTGAGCTACTTTAATGGGCTACAACTAAGAAGGTAAAAAATCTATTCAAACCCCACTGACTTTATAATTAGGCCTCTTTGTTTTTTAAACGGTCTCAAATACCTCCCTCACTTCATAGGTTTCTAATCCATTTCCCCTTTTTAAAGGACACTGAAACTTAAACCACCTCAATTCCCTGGTAGCTCCTCCTCAGTTGCCTTTAAAATTTGTGGAACACTTCATACACCGTGGCAGTTAGATGTGAAAAACACGCTATTTTCAATCAGCTCATAAACCTTAATTAAAAATAAGCACTGTGGCTACAACAGTCTGAGGGAAAGTGTTTTTAGCTAGAGATAAATGTCTTAACAACAGAATTAAATTTACCTCAACCAGCACCTTGAACACATTAGTGCGCCAGACCGCCCGCCATCCAGATGGTTCCAGGACCTTCTCTAAGAACTCAGCTGTGAATTCTTTTACCTCAGAGGCCTTACAGTCAGCTACAAACAAATCAAAGGCAATAAGAATTGGGGCTGCATAAAGGAGAGAGAAGTTAATAAATCCACTTAAATCTACTTTCTCAGAACCAACAAACGGCAGTCTGAGGAACTGAGACCATCTATTGAATACATATAAATTAAAAGACAAAAGAAGCAAAAAAAAGGACCTACTCACCTAAAATGTAATCTTGATACGCTCTGAATCGCTCATAGAACAAAAGGTGACTTGTCTGGAACATTTCTGGGAAATTAGTTTTTCCTTCTGGCACAAAACTTTGTAAACTAGTACCTGGTTTATCATAATTGCTACAATCACTGTATGAATCTTCATCTTCAAACAAACCTAAGAGAACAAAAATAGGCAGGCTCAACTATCCCAGACACTTCCAGTGCTTATAAACTGCTTCTATTATCGTATACTTGCTTAGAAATTCCAAACAAATAAAAACAAGGATTTGGCTGTAATGCTTTACTTACCTCTATCATTGTCAGAAAAAAACAGTTTTCTAAATTTAAAAATATCTCAAAATCCAAGTTCTACTTCAAAACAATAAGGACTTAAAATCCTTCATGGGTTAGGTTTTTTTTTTTTTTTAAAGCGCTCCTGACTTATTTATTTATTTATTTATTTATATTTTTTTTAGCTGTGTTGGGTCTTCGTTTCTGTGCGAGGGCTTTCTCTAGTTGCGGCGAGCGGGGGCCACTCTTCATCGCGGTGCACGGGCCTCTCACTATCGCGGCCTCTCTTGTTGCGGAGCACAGGCTCCAGACGCGCAGGCTCAGTAGTTGTGGCTCACGGGCCCAGTTGCTCCGCGGCATGTGGGATCTTCCCAGACCAGGGCGGGAACCCGTGTCCCCTGCATTGGCAGGCTGACTCTCAACCACTGCGCCACCAGGGAAGCCCATGGGTTAGGTTTTTGTTGCTCTTCTGTGAGGAAGAGGGTTGTTTTTAATTAAGTGGGAATCACCCAAGTTCTCCTTCAGAGGACACAGCTATGATTATTACTAGAGCTAGCAAGTTATAATGGTCACATAGCTTACAGTCATTTTTTTCCAAAACAATTCCATAAAGCTGCATTAAATACAGAGCTGATTTCCTATACTCCATCTCAAACAAATTGAAACCTCCCTCTAATTTCTACAATATCGCTTGTCAATGCCCCTCAATAAACAGGGATGAGAGATTCTTAATAATGCATAAGGTTTACTTCACCAAAGCTTCTAGGTTCCTCCTGACTAATTTCAATGCCTGTGTCTAAGGAAAGGATTAGAAAATGCTAATCGCATTAGGTTTGGGCTGTATGTAATTATGTTTCACAAGGCGTGATTGGGCCAGTGACATATCTAATTCTGTGCAATACGATGTTTTTAATAGACAAAACGACTACTAAATAAATGCTGAGGGTAGCATTTAGACTGGCAAAGTTCTTTCCTGTGGTTTCAGGAAGGGTATCTGAGACAATTACTAGCAGCAGTCTTTCTCTTCCCTCACCTCTTATATTTCTCCTTCCTTTTCTCCCTCCTTCCACTTCTCTGCCCCTGTTCAGGCCACCAGAATTATGTGACCCCACAGACTGTAATAGGGAAGAACAAATCTGACTCCATATTGGATCTGTTTCTTGTACTTTACCCTTTGTATCCTATTGCTTTTGATACAAGAATGTTGCCTATAGCCTGAAATACACAGGATAGCCCCTTCTCAAAGCTCTGACCTTTAAAGGTATAACACTTTTCCACTCATATAGAGATAAAAAGTTGCTCAACAGAGAATAACATTTGTCTTGCTGGAGGTTTACAGGAACATCCTGACCTGACCTACCTGGATAGATGCAAGAACAAAGGATTCTGACACCAAGAAGTTTGCAACAACCAGCCACAACCTCTCCCCTTTTAGTATAAAGGAAGCCTGAATTCTAACTTTGGCAAGATGGTTCTTTGGGACTCTATTCCACCATCTTCTCAGTCAGCTGGCTTTCCAAATAAAGTCTCTATTCCTTGCCCCAACAACTCGTCTCTCAATTTACTGGCCTGTCGTGCAGCGAGCAGTACAAGTTTGGACATGGCAACAAGATGACCAAGGTGTACTGAAGGGCTTCCTGCTTACAGATTATCAATGCACCTGAGCCTCAGAGAACACAATACCTCACCTGCTGTGTAACAATCTCTCTGTACCTAAAGGAAGATGAAAACAGTATGCCAACTTCAATTAAATTAAGAGAATAAACTATATGTTAATCACTTAACAACAGTACCCACCACATAACATAGATATAAATGTTTGTTAAAGAAATAATACCATCATCTCACACATATTAGGTGACTATTATCCAAAAAACAACAAGAAAAACTATCAAGAAAACAAGTGTTGGCGAGGATATGGGGAAACAGGAACCCTTGTGCACCGCTGGTAGGCATGTAAAACAGTACAGCCACTGCGGAAAACAGGATGGTGATTCCTCAAAGATTTTTACATAGAATTACCATATGACCCAGCAATTTCCAAAAGAATTGAAAGCAGGGTCTCCAAGAGATATTTGTACACTCATGTTCATAGCAGCATTATTCACAATAGCTAAAATTATTTAGCTTTAAAAAGGAAGGAAATTACGACAAGTGCTGGATGAACATTATGCTGAGTGAAATAAGCCAGTCACAGAAAGACAAACACTGTGCAATTCCACTGATATGAGGTACTTAGAGGAGTCAAAATTATATCATAAAGACAAAGTATAATGGTGGTTGCCAGGAGCTGGGGGGAGGGGTGACTGGGGGTTTATTATTCAACAGGTATAGAGTTTCAGTTTACAAGATGAAAAGAATCATGGTAACAGAGGGTGGTGATGGCCTCACAACAATGTGAATGTGTTTAATACCACTGAACTGTACACTTAAAAATGGTTAAGATGGTAAATTTTGTTATGTGTGTCTTACAATTAAAAAGAATACCTGGGCTTCCCTGGTGGCGCAGTGGTTGAGAGTCTGCCTGCCAATGCAGGGGACACGGGTTCGAGCCCTGGTCTGGGAGGATCCCACATGCCACGGAGCAACTGGGCCCGTGAGCCACAACTACTGAGCCTGCGCGTCTGGAGCCTGTGCTCCGCAACGAGAGAGGCCGCGATGGTGAGAGGCCCGCGCACCGCGATGAAGAGTGGCCCCCACTTGCCACAACTAGAGAAAGCCCTCGCACAGAAACGAGGACCCAACACAGCCATAAATAAATAAATAAAAGAACGTGAATTTCTAAAAAAAAAAAAAAGAAAGAATACCTTACTTCAGCACAATTCTTTAGATCCAATTTGAAACTATTTCTTTTCACACATTATTTCACTTCATCTTCACCACTCCGTAACACCACTACCTGTTTTCCAGATGGGCAAACTGAAGCCAAGCGACTGTTGCCAGTTCACAAGAGTGGTCGGTAGAGGAGTTAAGTCACACCTATGTTCTCTCACTTCTCCAGGACTCTTTCCACTACACAATACAACTGAAAATGTTAAAGTAAAACCACCTTAAAATATCAGGGGGAAAAAACGGAGTCTCCATGAAGAGGTAGAAAGGACTGAGAATTAGACCTGGGTTCTACTTTTAGACTCTGTCCCAAATTGGCTCCCCTACCTTCGGGCATGTCACCTGCCCTCAACGCTCAGTGCTGGCCTAGATGCAGCCAACTAGGCCAAGCGTTCAGGTTTCTTCTCTTTCGGGAAAGGGAAGTGTGGTACGTGATCTCCTTTGAGATGCACATTTAAAAATGCGCCCACTCTGGACTCACAAACGCGTGCACACAGCCCGGGGGCCCCACCAGACAGCAAAAGTAGGAATTCCCGGGCCGGCCCAGTTCCCTCCAGTCTCGAGCAAGCTGAGGCCAGATTGGGCGGGGGGAGTTGCCCTGGGTACCTCCCGACTTCGACGTCGGGGCATCGCCCAGCCACCGCCGCCACCCAGGCCAGCAAGGTCCGGAAGGCCTGCGCCTGAGGCGGCCTCGGAGAGTCCCGACGCCCCCCGCGCTGCCGACACGGTCTGTCGCAGGCGGCGGCTCCTCCGGCCCGTCACAACGGGTGCTCACCTTTCCCGAAGGGCGCCAGCTCCTCTTCCACAGCCCAGCCGGTGCGCTCGTGGTCCCGCGCCATCGCCTCCGACCCCAACCCACCACCCGCCAGCAACCCGTCAGCCATTTCAAATTTTCGCGGGCGGCCGCCCAGCCTGGTAACGCGATGAAGCAGCCGCTTCTGATTGGATAGTGGGCCGAGGCTCTTCGACCAATTAAAGGAAAGTTTGCGTGGCCCCGTTTCCGTACGAGCCCCGCCCCTTCAGCCTCCACCCACCCCGGTGGCAGTGCCTGGGCGCCATCTACTGGCCGGAAGGACTGCTCTTCTCGTCCAAGCTCTTGCTCTTTTTGTTTACTGGGACGAACTTGGACAAAGTTGAATTAGGACATAATTTGGGATGAGTTCCGAAAAACTAACAAGCCATACCTGGAAGTGAGGTAGAGCGGAAAAGACACTCGCTTGAGAGTCAAAAAACATAGTATTTAGACTTGTTTCTTCCATTACCACTGGTATTACCTTGGGCAAGTCACTTCACCTCTCAGAAGAGCATCTTCAGTTCTGATAGTATATTGGCCTAGATGGCTCCAAACTTTTCACCACCAAAAATCAGTTGCTCTCTCGCTTTTTCTCTCTCTCCCCCTCTTTCATTCACTACCTACACACAGAGAATATTTTCAAAGAATGTCAAATAATATTTAGAATGTAAAAGTATGTTTTACCCACATTTATTAGTCAACAACTATAACCTCCAGTGATATAGCTAACATTTGTCGAGTACTGTGTGCAAGACGCCCCTGCATATTTTATCTGCAGTATCTTATTCAATCTTCAAAAACCATCCTATGAGACAGGAAATATTATTATTATTCCCATTTTACAGATGACGACATGGAGTCACCAAGAAATTAAGAAATGCCCAATTTAACCCAGCAGTGCCAGTATTAAAAACCAGCCAAATTCCTGAATCCACGCTTTAATGGCTCTGCCAGGCCATGACTAGTCAGACCTGAGATGGCCGGCAACAGCAGAGGTTACCAGAACACCAGGAAGATGAGTCCCACAGAAGGACAAGAGCCTGGTCATGACAGTGTTATCACAGGGAAGACATTTCCACTTACTGCCTTAAAGGAAAACCTTGGGCTAAAGTCTCTCAGATCCCTCACAGCTGAAATGAAATTAAGGACAAATCACTTATTAAACTGGATACCTTTCCAAACCTATGCTTGCATGGATTATATGGAAAGTTTTTAGAGTTTTCCCCTAAGTGGAGACCTTTTAGGAGCACACATTTCTTGGGAGTTTGCTTTTCCTGCCCCCTCCCCCTTATCCTAAGGAAAGGGTTTTTTAATTCTTCCTTTCCAATCCCTCCATCTGCAGCCCATCGCAGCCTTCCACCTGCCTTAGGTGGGGTGGCACCCATTATTCCCAGTCTTTTTTATATCTTCACTCTCTTTCTCACCACTAGGTCCTTATACTCTGTCTACACAGGGGCTCGAAACTTACTGCCCTCCCCTAAAAACTTCCCAAAGCCCAACTGCAATCTTGAGATACTGCCTCCACACTTTCTTTCTGGATAGCACCAAATTGCTCTGGGGTAGTGCCTTTCCTCTCCTGCTTTCTCAACGGCCAGTAGCTTCTTCCAGAGGCCTGGCCTCCCTCTCTCCCATCACCCTCTGCCCGCCGCAGCACTGACAGCCCAGCATCCCCTTCCGTAGTCCTTCCTCCCCTGGCCTCCGGGCCTTCACTCTTCTGGTTCTCCTTCCTGCCTTCATTCCTCTTCCTCCTTCTCAGATCCCCTAAACCTAGGGGACTCCTGAGGGCATTATCCTGAGCCCACCTTCCTCAGGAGGTAACAGAAGTGAGTGAAGAAGGCCAAGTGTGGACAGTGGCACTCACTGTGAGCACACAGGAAAGCAGATGTGCTAATTCACTTGACAAATAATAAATATAGAGAGTATAGACTGTGTGCCAGACATTGTTCTAGGCTCAAGGGAGGCAGGGACAAACAAGCAGACAAGGTCCTGCCCGCACGGAACTCACAGCCCAGTGGAGACGCACAATGAACAAGTAAAAAATCAATTAGCAAGCAAGATTCAATTATGAAAAATAATAAAATAAAATAAAATACAGTGATGTGATAGAGAATGATGAGTGGGGAAGACAGATTCAGACTTTTACGTGAAAATGCCTGATTTTAAGCTGTTAGCAACTATTTTTTTTTTAATGTAAACACTATGCAACCCAGAAAAAACCTTATTTCCCAGGCCAAATTTGGCCCACAGCCCACTAGATTGGAACCTCTGTTCTAAGCCCCAGCTGCTCAAAGTACAGTCCAGGGACCAGGAGCTTGTTAGAAATGCAGAGTCCCTCCCCTACCCCCAGATCTGCTGGACTGGAATCTGCATTTCAACAAGATCCCCAGTCCTCAAGTAACATAATGCATGTTTGATACAAAGGTCTTCAGACCTGAGTTCTCTCCTGCAGCTATTTCAGTTTCATCTCCTGCTGGGAAACTTGACCTGGAACTCTCATTCATGATTCACTTTCATTAATGCTGCAAAGCCAAGTGCAGCCCATCCTCCAGCTCATAAGGCTCTCATCTCATCCCACCCTCCCTGCCACAGCCCCTGTGTCCACCACCATCTCCCATGCAGGCTGTCGAGATGGCAACTGGGAAGTCACCGCACCTGAAAGGACTCACCCACTCTCTCACCCGCTTCCAGAATTAATTGCTCCCCTCTCACTACTCCTAGCACAGGGGTCTCAACGCAGTGCCCGGAATGGCCAGGCGGGTGACAGAAGGAGAGAAGTGGGCAGTGGTGCCAGTCCCGTGAGAAGTGATGGGTATGGACCCCATGTTGCCATGTTGGTTTTCCAATTGAAGCCAGAAGTCTAGATTTTTATAAGAAATTTCCCATATTAAAAGATTGGCAAGGAGGGCTTCCCTGGTGGCGCAGTGGTTGAGAGTCTGCCTGCCAATGCAGGGGACTCGGGTTCGAGCCCTGGTCTGGGAAGATCCCACATGCCGCGGAGCAAATGGGCCCGTGAGCCACAACTACTGAGCCTGCGCGTCTGGAGCCTGTGCTCCACAACAAGAGAGGCCGCGATAGTGAGAGGCCCGCGCATCGCGATGAAGAGCGGCCCCCGCTTGCCGCAACTAGAGAAAGCCCTCGCACAGAAACGAAGACCCAACACAGCCAAAAATAAATAAATAAATAAATAAAGATTGGCAACCGGGTCTTCTCTGGTGGCGCAGTGGTTAAGAATCCACTTGCCAATGTAGGGGACACAGGTTCGAGCCCTGGTCCAGGGGCATCTCACATGCCACGGAGCAACTAAGCCCGTGCGCCACAACTAATGAGCCTGTGCTCTAAAGCCCGAGCCACAACTACTGAGCCCACGTGCCACAACTACTGAAGCCCGCACGCCTAGAGCTCGTGCTCCATAACAAGAGAAGCCACGGCAATGAGAAGCCCACATGCAGCAACGAAGACCTAGTGCAGCCAAAAATAAATTAATTAATTTTTTTAAAAAGTTAATTAAGAAAAAAAAAAGATTGGCAACCAATTTATAACAACTTAAACACTGTGCCAGCCAAATAAAACATATCTGTAGACCACGAGTTTGCAACTTCTGAGGCCTAGTCTACTTGTGACATTGCGTCAGAGGCTGTGGTTCTTTGAAGACAAGTACCATGTCATATTCATCTTTGTACTGCTGGTAACTACTACTAAACTTCACTTAGTAAAGGGACAAACTAAATTAATACTGCTCCTTTTATTTATAGTGTAATATTATGATGCCATTAGCCAAAGGCTCAGGTTCAGAGTCAAATGGCCAGATCTGGGCCATTTCTGCTGCTGCTGCCCAGAGACCCCCTACCCAGAACCACAGATTCAACATTACTACCATTACCTAAGTCAGGGTCAGGGAATGCTGCCTGTATTGGGGGTACTCTGCCCCCAAACCAGCCCACCAGCTCCCCAAGGACAGAAGCACTCTCTAAAGTGTACAGCTCAGGACTTTGACCGCTGGGGAACAGAAGCCCAGCATGGCCTCCATTGCCCCACTTTAGAATGTGTTCCCACATCCATATGAATTGGTTTCTGAGCACAGACAAGGACAAAGACAGACAGTGCAAATTCTGAACATCAGAGAAGGGTGGGGAGAGCCCCCAGATCCTGGGAGGGGTCCCACTGGGGGAGGCCTGTCCCTCCATCTGCAGTTGTGGGGAGCTCCACGTGGGCCCAGGGTGGGCAGGTAGCCCACGATGTCTACTCCACTGCAGGGAGAGAAGAGATGCTAGGTGTCTGCTTCTCTGGTCTGAGAGTCTGGGGCTCCCATTGACAAAAACAAAGAATAAAAGCTAGGCCCGAATTTTGGCTTGTATTTTCCACTAGAGGGCAGCTTAAACTTTCACAATAAATCTTTAGCACTTGGTAAAGCATTGAGAAGTCCTTCCAGCCGGTTTCCTCTAGAGCCTCTGGGCCTTGTTGCGAGGCTCCAGGGATTAGAAGGGAACAAATAAACCTAACTCTTACCTCACGGAGCTCATGGTCCAGCAAGGGAGAGGCATATTAAACAAGAGAATACCCAGTGAGTGTAGTCAGACTTGGGATAAACGCCACCAATTAGAGGGAATCCTAGGCAGGGCCCTCTTTGCAGGGGTATTGGGTTAAAACCTTCAGGATAAGACAGAACTGAAACATTGGCTCTTCCTTGATCTCAAGCCTGCTGGCCTTTGGGCCGAAACTATACCATCAGCTCTCCTGGTTCTCAGGCCTCTGGAATTGGACTGTGGAACTACCATGAGCTCTCCTAGGTCTCCAGCTTGCTGACTCACCCTGCAGATCTTAGGACCTGTGTGTGTGTGTATATATATATATATATATATATATATATATATATATATATATATATACATATACACACATATACATACATACATATATATATGTATGTGTATATATACATATATACACATACATATATATGTATATATATACATAGATACATACATATATATGTGTGTATATATATATATATTTCAGTTAATAGAGGACTCTATTACAAGTGGCTATACCATTTTCCATTACTACCAGCAATAAATGAGGGTTCCAGTTGTTTCACACCCTCACCAACATGTGTTTTTTGTTTTTTGCTTTTTAAATTGGCCACTTTAGTAGGTATATAGTGCTATCTCATTATGCCTTAAATTTGCATTTCCTTGATAAGATCATGTCATCTGCAAATAGAAGTTGTTTTACTTCTTCTTTTTCATTCTGAATGTCTTTTATTTCTTTTTCTTGCCTAATTGCCCTGGCTAGAAGAACCTCCAGTACAATGTTGAATAGAAATGGCAAGAGCTAACATCTATGTCTTGTTCCTGATCTTAGGGAGAAAGCATCCATTCTTCTACCATTAAGTATAATCTTACCTGTGGATTTTTCCTGACTTTATCAGGCTGAGGAAGTTGCCTTCTATTCCTGTTTTACTGAGTGTTTATCATGAAGGGGTGTTGAACTTTATCAAATGCTTTTCCTATGTCTCTTGAGATGATCATGTGGCCTTTGTCCTTTATTCTATTGAAGTGGTGTATTACGTTAATGATTTTTAAATATTAAACCAATCTTGTATCCCTAGGATAAATCTCACTTGGCCATGGTGTTATCCATGTTATGTATTGCTGGATTCAATTTGCTAGTATTTTGTTGAGGATCTTTGCATCCATATTTATAAGACATTTTCTGTAGTTTTCTTTCCTTGTGATGCCTTTGTCTGGTTTTGATATCAAAGTAATACTGACTTTATAGTCTCCTGCATTTTTCCTATATAAGATTTATCACAATTTACACTCCTCTGTATTCCTTTCTCCCTTTTAAACAGTAGCTCCATGAGGGCAAGAAACATGTTTGCTTTCTTATCACTAACTCCTAGTGCCTTGCTCAGTATCTGGCACATAATCAGTGCACAATAAATGTTTGTAGCATTCATCAATAAGTAAATCAGGACATGAGTATTGTGAAATAAAATTCATATCTTATAGTGAGACAAGAAAAAATTTACACATAAAAATTTTTCCCTGCCCTTTGGCCTCCTCACTCCCTCCTACTGCACATTGTGTTATCTGCATTATGCATTGACCAAACCTCTCCCCTTGGCAGAAATACCTGCTCAACCATAAAGAGCAACATTCTCCTAGAATCAACAAGACAACTCCTTAAAAGATAACATTCCAGGACTTGCCTGGTGGCACAGTGGTTAAGAATCTTCCTGCCAATGCAGGGGACATGGGTTCGATCCCTGGTCTGGGAAGATCCCACATGCCACGGAGCAACTAAGACCGTGAGCCACAACTACTGAGTCCACGTGCCACAACTACTGAAGCCTGTGCACCTAGAGCCTGTGCTCCGCAACAAAAGAAGCCACCACAGTGAGAAGCCCAACCACCGCAACAAAGTGTAGCCCCTGCTCGCCACAACTAAAGAAAGCCGGCGCACAGCAAGAAGACCCAGTGCAGCCAAAAAAAAAAAAAACCCACCAAAAACACTAATTCAAAAAGATACATGCACTACAATGTTCATAGCAGCATTATTTACAATTGCCAAGATATGAAAGCAACTTAAGTGTTCATCAGCAGATGAATGGATAAATAAAATGTGGTGTGTGTGTGTGTATATATATATATATGTATGTATATATATATGCAATGGAATACTACTCAGCCATAAAAATAGAATGAAATTTTGCCACTTGCAGCAACATGGATGGACTGGGAGGATATTACACTAAGTGAAATAAGTCAGACAAAGACAAATACTGTATATCACTTATATGTACAATCTAAAAAAATACAACAAACTAGTGAATATAACAAAAAAGAAGCAGATTCACAGATATAGAGGACAAACTAGTGGTTACCAGTGGGGAGAGGGAAGGGGGAGGGGCAATATAGGGATAGGGAATTAAGAGATATAAACTATTACATATAAAATAAGCTACAAGGATATACTGTACAAAGCAGAGAATACAGCCAATATTTTATAATAACTATAATTGGAGTGTAACCCTTAAAAATTGTGAATCACTATATAGTACTTATGTTGTACACCTGTAGCTTATATAATATTGTACATAAACTTTATTTCAATGAAAAAATTCAAGGAACTTCTACTTTAGTGAAATCTCTAGGGGTCCAATAGTGTAGGGCATATCAAGATATTCCGTCTAAGGTAAAGGATAAGTTGTTGCATCTGGCTCCTCCGCACAACCAAGAAGGAGGCGCAATGCATAGTGGACCTCTTTGGATTTTGGAGGCAACATATTTGAGTGTGTTACCTGGGCCCATTTACCAAGTGACCAGAAAAGCTGTTAGTTTTATATGGAGTCCAGAACAGGAGATGACTATGCAATAGGTAAGGCTGTTTATGCAGGCTGCTGTGACACTTGGGCCTCAGGATCCAGCAGATCCAATGGTGCTTGAAGTGTCAGCGACTGATAGAGATGCTGTTTGGAGCCTTTCACAGCCCCTATAAGTGAATCGGAGCACAGGCCCTCAGGATGTTTGAGCAGAGCCCTGCCATTCTCTGCAGATAACTGCTCTCCTATTGAGAAACAACTCTTGGCCTACTTCTAGGCCATAGTAGCGACTGAATGCTTATCCATGGGCCCCCAAGTTACTATGCAACCTGAGCTGCCCATCATGAACTGACTTTTATCTGACCTACCAAGCTACAAAGTTGGGTGTGCACAGCAGCACTACATCATCAAGAGGAAACAGGATATACCAGACTGGCCCTGCACAGGCCCTGAAAGCACAAATAATTTACACGAAGAAGTGGCCCAAATACCCATGGTCCCCACTTGTGCTAAGCTGCCTTCTCTCTCCCAGCCTGTACCTATGGCTTCATGAGGAGCTCCCTACTATCAACGGAAGAGAAGACATGAGGCTGGTTTACAGATGGCTCTGCCTCATATGCAGACACCACACAACAGCCCCTCTCTCAGACATCCCTGAAGGACAGTGGTAAAGGGAAACCCTCTCAGCAGGCAGGACTGCAAGCAGTGCACCTTGTGGTGCACTTTGTGACTGTGTACGGATTCACGGGCTATGGCCAACAGTTTGGCTGGATCGTCAGGGGCTTGGAAGAAATGTGATTGGAAAATTGATGACAAGGAAATTGGGGGAAGAGGTCTATGAGGAGACCACTCTGAATGGGCAAAACATGTGAAGATATTTGTGTCTCATGTGAATGTTCGCCAAAGGGTGATCTCAGCAGAGGAGGATTTTTATAATCAAGCGAATAGGGTGACCCATTCTGTGATATACCAGTCAGCCTTTTCTTCCAGCCACTCATGTGAACACCCAGTGCACTCATGAACAAAGTGGCTGTGGTGGCAGGGATGGGGGTTACCCGTGGGCTCAGCAACATAGGCTTCTGCTCACCAAGGCTGACCTGGCTACAGACACTGCTTGGTGTCCAATCTGTCAGCAGCAGAGACGGACACTGAGCCCCTGGTATGCAACCATTTCCCACAGTGATCAGCCAGCTACCTAGTGGCAGGTTGATTACGCTGGCCCGCTTATGTCATGAAAGGGGCAGCATTTCGTTCTTACAGGAATAGATACTTATCCTGGATACAGCTTTGCCTTCCCAGCATGCAATGCTTCTGCCAAAACCACTATCCATGGACTTACAGAATGCCTTATCCACCATCATGGTAGTCCACATGGCATTGCTTCTAATCGAGGAACTGACTCCACATCAAAAGAAATGCAGCAATAGGCCCATGCTCATGGAATTCTTACCATGTTCCCCATGATCTGGAAGCAGCTGGTTTGACAGAAGATGGCCTTATGAAGACTCAACTACAGCACAAGATAGGTGCTAGCACAATACATTGCAGGGCTGGGGCAAAGTTTCCAGAAGGCTGTATATGCTCTGAATCAGCATCTGATATATGGTCGTGTTTCTCCCATAGCCAGCATTCATGGGTCCAGGAATGAAAGAGTAGACATGACAGTGGCACCTCTCACTATTACACCTAGCAACCCCTTAGCAAAACTTCTGCTGCTTCCTGTTCCCATGATGTTATTCTCTGCTGGTCTAGAGGTCTTAGTTCCAAAGGGAGGAATATTTCCACCAGGAGACACAACAATGATTCCATTGAACTGGAAGTTGAGGCTGCCACCTACGCACTTCTGGCTCCTCATTCTTCTGAATCAACAGGCAGAGGAGTTACGGTGCTGGCTGGGGTGATTGATCCTGATCACCATGGAGATTACTTCCATTATTGCTCCATGGAAGTAAGAAAGAGTATATCTCTATCCCTATCTATCTATCTATCTATCTATCTATCTATCTATCTATTTATCTGAATCACTTTCCTGAACACCGAAAGTTAATATTGTAAATCAACTATATTTCAATTTAAAAAAAAAGAGTATGTCTGGAATATAGGAGATCCCTTGGGTGTCTCTTAGTTTTTACCATGCCCTGTGATTAGGGTCAATGGAAAACTACAACTCAATCTAGGCAGGACTACTACTGACCCAGATCCTTCAGGAATGAACGTTTGGGTCACCCCACCAGGTAAAGAAGTACAACCAGCTGAAGTGTTTGTTTAGGGCAAAAGGAATATGGCATGAAGAGTGAAAGAAGGTAATTATAAATAACAGCAATGACCATGCGACCAGTTACAGAAACAAGGACTGTAATTATCATGAGTACTTCCTCCTTATTTTGTTATAAATACACGTGTGTGTGCATATATAGAGATAGATATATAGATATAGAAATGGTTTTCTTTCCTCTTCTATTCCCTAGCATGTAACATAAGATATATTGACTTTACATCATAGTATTTAAATATTGTTATTTTCACATCATAGTATTTAAGTTATGGGATAGCAAGAAGAGTAAACATCACTCAATGACTTTACCTCCTCTTCTGGGGAAGGGATTAGTGTGTTATCAGTTGTACACAAGATAGTTGTATCATGTTAGATGAAATTATGAACTTGTTATTACCTTTATTTGGAGATTAAGTATGGTTTCAGAAGTTGTATATGGGTGCCTAATTGAAAAATGGTGGAGTTGTGATATGGTTAATTTTATGTGTCAGTTTTATATGCTCAGATATCTGGTTAAACATTATTTCAGGATGTGTCTGTGAGGATGTTTCCAGAATTAACATTTGAATCACAAGAGTAAAGAGGATTGCCTTCCCCAAAGTGGGTACCATCATCCAACCCACTGAGGGCCTGAATAGAACAAAAAGGAGTAGGAAAGGAGGATTTGGAGGAAGGAAGGTGGAGGAAGGGAAGAGAATGTGGCAGTACCCTCTGTCTGAGTGCTGGGCTGGAATACTGATCTTCTCCCGCCCTCGGCACTCCTGATTCTCAGAATCTATACTATCAGCTCTCTGGTTCTCAGATATATGGCATTATTTCACCTTCCTTTAGCTCAGCCCCAAGAAATCCCACTGCACTGGCCCAAGCCTAACATATACAGAGCAGCACCATGTGTCATATGCAATCTGATGATCCCAAAGCAGGGCAGACTCTCATGAAGCATCTGATTTGGAGACAGAAGTATTTTTAATTGAATGCCTTTTCATTATTTCAAGTACTTGTAACTGAGGGGCATTGATAGTAAAATAAAGCAGTTAAAATATTAATTTAATGGCCCCAATTGAAGTGACTCACATACCCCAGGTTTTTGTGTCCTGTCCTGTCCTCCTGAGCTCAGAGTCACCTCCTCTCTGACACTGACCCCATCTCTTCCACTCAGTATTTATGAGCCATTCTCCTTGTCTTTGCAAATCTTACCCATCCTTTAAGGTACAGGGCAAGCCCATATCCTCCAGGGATCCTCCCTTGCCTGCTCTCCTCTGAACTTTTTGTAGTCATTAAAACTACCTCTAGATCTTATTTGATGAGTTAAGAAAATAGCACATATATTACTGTATCACAATCTTTAAACAATTTGATAACTGCATTTCATTATAATTGGCTTCATTTGTAATCCTATATATTTTACCTGTGCTCATAAAAATATTATTCTGTAAAAGAGTCTGGAAGCTCCACCCAGTGGGACCATGGCACAGAAGAGGTTAAGAATCTCTGCTTACACTCTCCTACTTTTGACTCTCCTGTCAGCTGAACTGGGGGGACCTGGAGTGGCTGGAGGAGCGGTCATCAGGTGATTGCCGCACCCTTCTGCCTACCCACTGGAAAGCATTTACAAGTAGGGCCTGTGGTTAATCAGACCAGCAAAGAGCCCTCTTTATAGTGGATGGGAGACTCCAGCTACTCACCAGACAGCATTACTGGGAGTCGAAGTTGTCAGATGAAAAGAAAGCTTGGGGCCCAGCCAGCTTGGGCCCCCAGCCAGGCCCAAAGCAATGATACTAGGGCCACCAGCACCATTGCTGCTGTATGTTGGACTGCAAGGTGGACTGAGAGAGGCTGCTATAGACTGAATCTGAATGTTCCCCCAAAATTCACATGCTGAAACTTTACAACCAATGTGATGATGTTAGGACGTGGGGCCTTTGAGAGGTGATTAGGTCATGAGAATAGAAACCTCATGTTCTAGGATTAGTGCCCTTTTTAAAAAGACACCAGAGAGCATCCTCACTCCTCCTGCCAGGTGGGGCCACAGCCAGAAGACAGCCATCCATGAACCGGGAGGTGGGTCCTCACCAGACACTGAATCTGCCAGTGCCTTGATCTTGGACTTCCAGCCTGCAGACTGTGAGTGACACATTTCTGTTGTCTATAAGCCTCCCAGTCTGTGGCATTCTGGGATATCAGCCCAAACAGTCTAAGACAGAGGCAGAGCATTCTTCAATCCTCCACTGCATTCAAAACATACCTGGATTCAAATCCCATGTCTGCCACTTCCTAGTCATGTGGCCTTGGGCAGGTGTTAACCAGTCTGTGCCCTGTTTCCTCACCTGTATTATCACCTGTAGGGATAACAAGAGTACCTGCATCATGGGACGGTCAGGAGGGAGAAGTGAATTAACATACCAGGTCCTTTAGAAAAGAGCCTGGCATGTAGTAAGCAGTGTGTACGTGCCAATTTTGTTGTTTCTCCTCCTCACTTAACCCCCCACTCACTGAGTGACATGAAGGACATTGCACCTACCTCATGGGGGCCTGACACAGAGTGAGCATTCAATAATGGCCCGCTGTTGTCATTTTGACCATGCTTTTCAGCTCTAGGCACAGGACTGATTTTAGAAGAATTAGTCAAGCCCTAATTTGAAAGAAGATTCCAGTCACAGGGCCTTTGGCTCAACTCCCTAGTGCAGGTATCCTGGAGTAGCCATTGCCAAAAATGATGACTCTGGGTTCAGGGAACATGGTTGGACTTGTGACAAAACCAAGCTGGAGAAAGATGGAGATGAGTCTGACCAGACTGATCTGCTGACCACTCTACATTTCCTGACTATCCCTGCCTCACCCATCCTTCCAGGCCCAGCACCACCCCCTCCAAGAAGCCCACTCTAGCTACTGCAGCCTCCGGGATCCCTCCCTGCCATGAAGTTCTCAGCCCTGGCAGTGCACCCCTCAGCACTATGCCTCCTGCTGCTCCCTGAATTAGTCCCCAAGCACTTCAAGGGCAAAACAACGGCTCCTCTGTCCCCTTGGCTCATTGACACCTTCTGGCACAGGATTAAAGCCATCACTCAGGATGAATTGATTAGTTCATCAATTGCTGGACCTACTAGAGTAGTCATTAGTGCTATCTACCAATTATTTCCAAGCTCTTCCAAGCACATCAATTGCTAAACCTACTAGAGTAGTCATTAGTGCTATCTACCAATTATTTCCAGCTCTTCCAAGCACAAGATTCCCACTCCTGGGAGCTAGGTGAGGCCATGTGATTTGCTCTGGCCAGTGAAATGTGAGAAGTGACATGACTCACTTCTGGGTGGAAGCTATGAAACAGAGCACAAGTCATCATTTTTTCCTTCCTCTCTTGGCCTCTGTCAGCCTGGGTCCCTCAGTGACTCCAATAAACAGAACCCCATTGTAGACACTTGTCAAATATATGTTAGAGTGACAAATAAATGTGTTAAGCCACTGAAATTTTGGAATTATTTGTTATCACAGCAGAGCCTAGCCAGTCCTCACTGATAAACACACACACACACACACACATACCAATAGATATATTCTTTAGTTTATTTTATGTTTAAAATATTTAAATGTTTATTTAAAAAATATATCTAGGTGCTTCCCTGGTGGCGCAGTGGTTAAGAATCTGCCTGCCAATGCAGGGGACACGGGTTTGAGCCCTGGTCTGGGAAGATCCCACATGCCGTGGAGCAACTAAGCCCTGTGACACAATTACTGAGCCTGCACTCTAGAGCTTGCGAGCCACAACTACTGAGCCCATGTGCCACAACTACTGAAGCCTGCGTGCCTAGAGCCCATGTTCCGCAAGAAAAACAAGCCACCACAATGAGAAGCCTGCACACTGCAACGAAAAGTAGCCCCCACTCACCGCAACTAGAGAAAGCCCACACTCAGCAACAAAGACCCAATGCAGCCAAAAATAAATAAATTTATAAATATATATATATATATATATATTTTTTTTTAGTAGGTCAAACTTATAAAACTGGTCATAGGAATGAGTCATGAGATTAGGAGTGGTAGTTGGACTTCAGCTTTATATATAAAACGATCTACTTTAAAAAGTAGGATGGATCATATTTAATGTTATAATTTTTAAAAATTACAAAACAATATGGTTATATCCTCTCATATCTTCAACATGTTCTTTCTTTGATGGGCAGCCAGGTAACTGTGTCACGGGGTAAAGACCACAACCCTTGTCCACACTCTTGCTCAGCATGGGGGCTCTATGTTCATTTGGGGCCAAGAGTATTCCCAGTCCACTGCAACAGGCAGACCAGCTAACCACAGTAACAAGTAGAGCTCTCTGACCAAACTGTGCAGGCTAAACAGCTGCTTCATCATTGGAGACTATAATGTTGCCTTGGGTCTCTGGGAGAGGGGCGTTTCTCAGGCTCAGGACAGATTGGGGAAGGGGAGAGTCCATGAGTTCTTGCTGGACATGACATCAGACATATGGTAGCTCTATGTTTTCTCTCTGCTCAGCACCTCTTTGGGGAACCACCCCTCACCCTCGCTCAGTCCATCCACTTTGGGGATAGACACACGAACCAGATCAAGCCACTTGGGAAACCCCGTTTCCCTGGCCATAGTGATTGGCTCAAGGATGGGGATATCATCAAATCTGGCCAGTCAGAATTCTCCCCAGGACTTTTGCCAGAACTATCCAGAAAGAGGAGTTTCTCCTTTTACTAGGACCAGCTGTGAGGATGATATAAGCTTAGCAGTGCCAGTCATCTTTGCCAGCCCATGGGAGAATCTGCTGAATGAGAAACTGACACAGAAGAAAACAAAGTCAAGAACTAGAGAAAAAGAGAAGATTCCTAGGGACAATAATTCATTCCCCGGGTCCATCTGTGCCTAGGCCAGATTCACACACACACATACACACACACACAAATGCATGCTTGTGCATGAACACACACAAACATACACACATGATCTTTCTAATATCATGAGCCAATAAGTTCCATTTTTAAATATTGTTTTTCAAATTTTGAATCAGTTTTCTGCCACCTCCAAACAAAGACATCTGTCCTGACTCATACCGTACTCCTTCTTCAAAGCTTCTTTGCAGCCCATGTGGTCCTCACACCATCACCATAGAGTGAATGAAACACATATTCCTCCACATGTTTTACCAAAAGGAAACTAAGGTTCAGAGAGAGGAAGCAATTTGTCCCAACACTACAACAGTTAGCGTCATTGCCAGGGCAGACGTCAGCCCAACCACAGTGCCTTGGGTCCCTATTTATACTCCCCATCACTTCGTCACTCTGCTGAGAGCCTTGTGGTTGTGGGTTGATGAGGGCAGGCAGGAACCACACTCTCTTCCAAGCTGGAAACAGGATGGGCACAGCTTCCTCCCATTAATCTCTCCAATGCAGAGACACTAAATTAACAGATACAACTAGCACAATCCCTCTCCTGGTAATTCAATCTCTGCTGTTAATCTTTAGGTCACTAACCTTCACTCTGATAATATTCTCCTGTTTAATTTAAGCAGGTCTGCTAACGTTGCAATCAGAATCTCTGTCCCATTCTGGGAAGGGTCGATGGTGGAAGTGGTGCAGGGAAAGGGAGGGAGTTTCTGGACATTTCTCTGACCTTCACTGAATTTTGTCTGATCTCAAGAAAATAACACCACAAGCCTCAGACAATTCCTTGGCCTCAGTTTCCCCAAATGAAAAACAAAGAGTTTGAACTAAACTCAACCCAAAGGCATCCAAGAAAGTTCCAGGAGTGGGTACAGCACTTTGTCCTCCTCAACCAGAGCTGCTATGTTTTTAACTGTTTTTTAAGTTTTGTATTTAATTTCATCAGAAACATATAAATACATTCCCATTGTAAATATCCAACCAACAAGGTTAAGTTCCCTTGACCACCTCTCCTAATTCTGATTCCCCTCTTTTCACCCTTAGAGGTAACATATTATTTTGGAAGAGTTTTACCTTTCCAAGCCTTTAATACTTATTTATATATATATAAACCCTTAGAAAATGGACAGTATTTGTTTGCATGTGTGAGTTCTTTTAATATTTTTTTAAAAGAAAATAACTTTGACAACTTACTCTTTAACTTGGTATTGGGGCAGTATGTCTTGGAGATAACCCATCTTAGTACCTAGAATTCTACCTCATTCTTTTTAACTGCTACCAAGTCACTTCATTGTCAAGGCTCTGAAATAATAAAACATTTCCCACTTTCCTGTAGTGTTCTTTTTTCTTTCCTGATTTTCCAAACCAGAAAACCACATAGAATCACATTAAAGCGTTTAACAGATAATAAAAGGAATCATTTGTGAAAGGTAAATGGCATTATGACATGCATTATTTGAAATAAAAACTTCATCTGACTTTTTTTTTTAATGTGAGTGTCTCAAAAACACCAAAAAGAAAAGGTAGAGTGTTTTAATCATACTCAGAGGGCAATGTTGCCCTCAGTGGAGCAGACTCACTAGCTTCTCACCAGTTCTGTAAGGTTGCTCCCAGGAGGACCTGAGCTCATTGATTCCGCATTTCCAGGTAATGATGTAACTTCCTTCCAGATTGGCAGCTGCCTTGCCAGCCTACCACTTAATCTGGCCTTGGTTCCAATTTTTCAGATAAAAAGTCAAGAGGAGAGATCACAGAACAAGGTCACTCAGTGAATAGACAATATGTGGCCAAAACTGCAACCTTTTCCTCAATTTGGAAACAGGGCCCATTAAGTCCAGGCTACAGGACCTAGAATGAAGAAAGGAGGAGATGACAACCGATTCTCCTTTGTGTCTGAAGCAAGTTACTGAGACTCTATATAAAAAGCCACTGAGTCAATGTCTGTTGCTATGTGGTGGCGAGCAGCAGAAACAGACTGGCAAACAGAAGCAAAACTCAGCAACAACAGAAATAAAACTTGGAAACATCTGGGGTAGCTTATGGTATGGAATAAAAGCAAGGACAAGGACAAGGCTTTAGGAAGGATAGGTCCCAAGTAAGATCTGGGTTTCAAGGGAGCAGTCTCTTTGAGGTGCCTTCTCCAGGATGATCTGCTTTCTCAATTTTCTATCCTTATGTCATCTGCTCAAGATTCAGATTCAACTAGCCAAGCTCAGTCACATGCCGATCCTCTGGCTAGGGGAGGGCAGGCACCTTGATTGACAACCCCATCAGCCCCTGTGGGTAGAGGTAGTTTGCAAAGTGAACTCAGGGTCCCACTGTTACCAGAAAGAGGAAAGATATATACTGAGGAGGGAAAAACTCGATGTCCACTCAGTTAGATGACCATTTCACAACTATTGACTGACTTCAGTGCCTGATAGAGTTTAGGTAGAGGAGGAGGAAGAAGTGAGTGGAGGAAGAAGAAGACAAAGAAGAGAAGAGGAGGAGAGAAAAGAGGAGGAGGAGGGGGAATCAGGAAAGGTGCTGTGAGGGCCCTGGGGACCTGAGTAGAAGGGTCCACCCTAGGCTGTAGAGCCCTCCCTTTCTGTCCCCCTGGCTAGTACCCATCATTCCATCTGGAAATAATCCTGGTAGTCACCCAGCCTCTGAGCCATCACCTTTGGAAGATCTTTTTGTTTCTGAACATTTCTCTGGCTTTACATGTTTGGTCTTAAGAAATTAACTGCAGTAAAATATCGTGATATTACCCATACCCACAGCCTCAGATCTGCAAAGAGTTGACAAACTTAAAAAAAAAAAAAACTTGACAGTATAGAAAAGCAGACTGTAGAACATTTTAAAAGTCATAATTTTCTTCCTGCCTTTTTTGTTTGCAAATTTATAAAAATAACATAACATGGTTGAAATTATGCAATATACAAGGTTTATGATCTGCTTTTCTCACAGTAAACATTTTCCTATGTCACTAAAATTCTTCAAAAACATAATTTCAATGTCTGTAGAATATTCTACCTTATAATTACAGTATAATTCATTTAATACCAATGGTTAAAGGCTTAGAGTCTCTACTCAGAAGGAACTGGGTTCACATCCTACCATTTACTTACTGACCTCAGGCATATTGCTTATCCTCCACTGGTCTGTTTCCCCATCTGTAACATGGAGATCATAATAATACCTCCCTCCTAGGTTGTCGGGATGATTAAATAAGAGGACACATGCGAAGCTCGTGGCACAGGAATACCCATGTTACTGAACTCAGGTCTGGCTGCTTGCCGCTTGAAAATCAATACTTCAGAGGCAAATGTTGGTAGAAAGAAAAGTTGATTTAATCAGAAAAGCCAGCAATCTGGGGAGAAGGTTGACTCATGTCCCCAAAACCAACTCTGAAGATTCTGCTTGGCCGTGGTAGTTTTTAAAGGGAATAGGGAAGTAATCTCAGTTAATCATTGAGATAGGAGATCAGATTCATCACCATCTCCCACTGTGTTCAGGCTTGTTGACTCCTTGTGATCTTTCTTTAGAAGCTATCTTGTTCACACAGTTTGTTCACAAGATTACTGAAGGGGAAGCTAAGGAAGAGATCTATCTGGTCATCTGTTAATTACTTATTCTTCATTTTTACTTCTTTGGTCTATGGAAAGACCCAACAGGTTAGGCAAAATATTGTGTGATCAGAAGACTTGAAAGGTGTGCTTTGGCTGGAGATGAGTAGAGGATGAGGGCCCCTGGCTTAAGGTTAGGTACAATATAGCTTTGCTAAAGGGATAAGACAGAAAGGGACCTCCCGCAGAGAGCTCTTTCCTGCCAAAAGCTGCTTACACCCAGAGTAAGCACCTATAAATTTTCACTGGTATCATTAGAGGGTTTTTCCCTTCAAATTTTTGCAAATGTAAATGGCTCTGTAATGAAAATCCCAGCACAGAGATCCCTGAAATTAGAATTCCTGCTATGCACTTCTTCAAGTTTCTCAGTACAGTTTGCCAATTCTGTAGTATTATTTACTATAGAAAAAAATCTGCCTATATGTGGACCTGGACAGTTTAAATCCATGTTGTTGGTCAACTGTATTGACAGCAAGTTCTCAATTTGTCTCTGTCCCTGTCTCTCCCTCTTTCACTCTCTCTCCCACAATGTCATCCAGACTCCTGTTTTGATGATACTCTGTCCCCAGCCCCCACGACGGCTCACTCATCCACAATCCTAGAGGAAACCAGCACCTGGGATCTTGTCACAGAGAAAGAGCCCAAGATTCAAATATCAATTTTGTTTTGCAGTTTAGAGGTTGCTTTGATCAGCCTGCATTAAGTGTCTGCCTTTCACCCTACCTGTTATCTACATACTTTTCTCATTTATCCACCCAGATAGAATAATTTCAGGAGCATTCATTGCCATTTTGTGCATCATTTAATATAGTCTTTTTTTTTTTTTTTTTGGAAAGATGTGTGCCTGCCTGGCCCCATCAGTGTCATTTTTCAGTGTTTTGTTTCTATGGCAACTGAAAGATCTATTGTAATCAAATAATTGAGCCCCATTAAATTGCAATCTTCTCAGCCCCACTACAGTTTGCTCTGACTTTTATGCTGTATTATACCGCTTTTCTTCTGCAGCCTCAATCAGGCAGTTGCCATTCATTCTGCTGTGATGGGCAGAGGCCACTCAAAATGCCACTCTAGATGTCTAGAACAGGCATTAAAAAAATTATGTCCACCTCAAACGCCAAAGTCAAAATGTATATGTGCAATTGCTCTTTTAAAAGAACAAAAACCTCAAAGAAATATTTCCCTCAGCAACATTCTCAGGTCATAATTGCCTTTGATTTACATATATGACTCCAAATTGGACTAGGCTTTCTCATCTCATAATAATGATAATACTAATAAGCTATCATATATTGAATACATATTATGTGCCAGGCACTATGCTAAGTCTTTTTTTTTTTTTTTTTTGAAGTTTTTAAACTTTTATTTTATATACAAAGAGCTAGTATTGTTTCTGCGTAAGGTAGATGTCCCGGATGACCCATTCAAGGAAGTTCACTTAGTCCGACTTAATGAAGCCAGTGTCTTTTGCGTACCGGTGGAAAAACTGGCAGCACATATTGAGGCCATATTTCCGGAGCAGAGTTTGAGCAGACATGGCAAAAGCAAGAACCCTGGCCAAATTTTCTCGGATGGCTCCAGTAGAGCTGCTGGTGACCCATGTTGCTCTCTCAGCTGCAACGAGGAAAAGTGCTAAGATTTTTTTATTATTAGCTGTTATTTAGCATTTGAATAAATAATAAATTACAAGCTTTCAAATTTTAAAAGTGTGGCACATTTTCAGGCATGGAAGCAGAAAGGACATGAGGTCCCATATAGAAACTGTATAGAGGGTTTTGGGCTTCCATGGGCTGTTGGTTACAGGCTGTTCTCCAGGGGCAGATGCTAACACACACACACAGAGCTGGTAGTTTATTTAAGATAGAGCTGGGGCTCCTTCGAAAACATATTCTAAGAGTGAAGAGACAGAGAGAAGTCTGTTCCTTTCCACTCACCTGCTCAATATCCTCTCTAAAAGATAGCCCCACCTTCTTCCTTGGAAATGAGTTCTGACTGCCTGATTAAGAATGCAGAAGAAGGGGGCTTCCCTGGTGGCACAGTGGTTGAGAATCTGCCTGCTAATGCAGGGGACACGGGTTTGAGCCCTGGTCTGGGAAGGTCCCACATGCTGTGGAGCAACTGGGCCCATGAGCCACAACTACTGAGCCTGAGCGTCTGGAGCCTGTGCTCCGCAACAAGAGAGGTCGCGATAGTGAGAGGCCCGCGCACCGCGATGAAGAGTGGCCCCCGCTTGCCGCAACTAGAGAAGGTCCTTGCACAGAAACGAAGACCCAACACAGCCAAAAAGAAAGAAAGAAAGAAAGAATGCAGAAGAAAAGCAGCATAATACAGTGAAAAAGTCAGAGCAAGAAAAACAGTTGATGAATTGGAGAAAAACACCCAGTCAGAGGTGAGACCAAAATGACAGAGTAGGATGACCCCAAGCTCATCTCCTCCCATGGACACACCTAAATGACAACAATTGATGAGAATGACCTGAAGACGAGCAAAAAAGATTTTTCCACAACTAAAAATATAAAGAAGAAACCACAACAAGATGTGTAGGAGGGGTGGAGATGCAGTACAATCAAGACCCACACCTCAAAGTTGGCAACCCACAACTGGAGCATATCATAATTGCAGAGGTTGCCCCCAAGGAACAAAGGGTCTGAGCCCCACATTGGACCCCCTAGTCCAGGGATCTTGCACCAGGAAGACAAACCCCTAGAATGGATGGCTTTGAAGGCCAGCAGGGCTTGAGTACATGAGAGCCAGAGGGTTGTAGGAAACAGAGACTCCACTCTTAAAGGTCACCTAAAAAATCTCACAGGCTCTGAGTTCCAGCACAGAGGTAGTAATTTGAAAGAAGCCTGGGTCAGACCCACTTGTTGATCTTCAAGGGCCTCCAGGAGAGGCAGGAGACAACTGAGACTTCCCCTGGGGACATAAATGCTGCTGGCAACCATTTTGGGGAGCTCGTTCTACCATGAGGACACTGGTGCTGGAAAGTGCCATTTTGGAGTCTTTCCTCTAGATTATTAGCACCAGGGGCTTACCCGCTCACCAGTGGGATGGGACCAGTTCTGGGACCCCCATGCTACACAGCCAGCCACATGGGAATCTGGCCCACCCACCAGTGAGCCAGTAGCCACTGCATGAGGCCTGCCTGGCAGCCAACCAGGCCGGGGTCCAGCCCCACTCACCAGCACAGCCACAGTACTCAGCCCCACCACAACAGAAGGGTCCATGCAGCCCACATAGGGTCAATTCTAGAGCATATAGCTCTGGTGACCAGAGTGGAGCACGCTGCTGGGCCCCATAGAATGTCTCCTACAGAAGGCCACTTTTCCAAGAACGGGAAACACAAATGACCTACTTAACACAAAAAAATAAACCTTCCAAACTCTGTACTATGGAATAGAAAGAGTACGGAGGCAGGGTGGTGGTAGAGGGAGCTTTCCCTTTTTACTTTATATAACTTCTGTATTTTTTCAATTTTTATAAAATTTTGTGTAATAAAAACATTTTAGTTGAAATATTTTTTTGAAAACAAGAAATGAAAAAGAATAAAGCCACCTAGTCTTCCCTTCTGTGTGTCTCCTTTACTATTCACACAAAATACTTCACTTCTGACACTGCTGTTCAACAAATGTGTAGGGAGTCTTCCCCACAACTGGCACTCCTCTGTGACACCAGTTGGGTGTCCTACAATTTAATTAAATTCCGACACTGTATACCCAGAGATAGCATCAGATCCCACATGTTTAGGGCTCAGTCTCACAGGACTTGCCCCATCCCAACTTCAGACACCGATCTCAAGTCCAGGTTGCCACCTGTGCTTTTGACTAACCCACTATAAACCAGAGGTTCCCATGACTCCCTCCTCAGGCTCAATTAATTTGCTAGAGCCACTCACAGAACTCAGGAAAATAGTTTACTTATGTTTATAGTTTTATTATTAAAAGGGTATGATAAAAGATATAGATGAACATCAGATGGAAGAGATGTGTAGGACAAGATATGGGGAAAGGATATGAGGCTTCCGTGCCCCATCTAGACGTGCCATCATCCCAGTACCTCTACATGCGCACCACCTGGATCATCTCCAAACCCCTACTCTTGAGATTTTTATGGAGGATTTGTCAGGGAGGCATGATTGATCATTAACTCCATTTGCAGCCCTTCTTCCTTCTCAAGAGAGTCGGGGGTGGAGCTGAAAGTTCCAAGCTTCTAATCGTGGCTTGTTTTTTCTGGTGACCAGCCCTCATTCAGGAGCCATCCAGGAACCCACCCAGAGTCACCTCATTGCAACAAAAGACATTCCTATCACCCAGGAAATTACAAGGGTTTCAGGAGCTCTGTATCAGGAACCAGGGTTAAAGACCGAATATTAGAACAAAAGATGCTCCTGGTTCTCTTATCACTTGGGAAGTCACAAGAGTTTCAGGAGCTCTGTGCCAGGAACCAGGGGCAGAGACCAATACATATGTTATATTACCTCACTGTTGGCCACTTCTTTGGGGAGGCTTTGTGTGGAACACGATGTCATCTCTTTGCTCCTACAGCTGCCTTTGCTGGAGCTGCTGTGCCATGCTCACTGCTTTGCACGGGTTCTCACATACGATCCCCGTAACCAACCACTATTACAGTGGTTCCCAAATTTTGCAGCATGCTAGAATCACCTGGGGAGCTTTAAAAACTCCCAATGTCCAGCCACACCTCATACCAATTAAACCAATTAAACTCTGGGGATGAGAATCAGGCCTCAGTATTTTTTAAGAACCCCAAGTGAGCAGCCACGTTTGGGAACCATTCCTCTATTATCATCCCCTTTACAGATGAAAAAACTAAGACTCAGTGTGACTAAGGTTCCACAGCTGGTGGGAATCTCAGAGCTAAGACTGAAATCCTCTTCTGGAGGACTTCAAAACCCACATAATTAGCCACCAGGTGGAACTGCCTCAAAGCCACTCAAAACTCTCCAGGTACATATCAGACATCAGCATTCAAAGAATGGAAGGGACTTGTCTGAGGCTACATTGCTCACTGGCGGCAGAGCTGGGACTGGAGCCCAGTGAGAAGGTCACCAATAGGCTAAAGTGGCATCAACTGGTATCATGAGAGGGACAGGGCCCACGGATGAATGCAGTCCAAACCCAAACCACTCACATCCCCCCTCCTTCCTCCTCTAATAGAAATGGTATATGCCTCCTACCTCACCTCTGTCCTCTCAAGTTGGGGACAAGGCAACCAGTGTGTGTGTGTTGGGGGAAGGGGAGGTGGTCACTTAAGGCTGAAATGGGTCGGAGAAGAAAGAGAAGACTGAAGAAAAGCTAACAGAGCCAGGGACATGTGGGAGGACTGAGCCTGTGCTCCAGCCCCAGCGGATCCCACAGCTGCTTCTTCACCCAAGTTCATTTTCATGCCCCCTAAATAACAGAATACAAAAGGCTTTTGTCTCCACCTGTTTGCCTGACTCAGAGCCAAGCAGCTTCTCTCCGTATTCCTAAACAGGCTTCCCTGTGATTTCAAGCACAGATCTTGAAATAATACACTCAGAAATACATAACAAAGGAAGGAAAACAGAAACAGATCTCTGATTATGCTCTAGGACTGAGAGAACACGTCAGAAGCAACACACTTGTCAAAGCCAAATCAGCTCCAGAAGCTAAACTGTAGAATCAGAGATTCTTGGGACACAGGAGACCTCTGAGATCATCTTGCCATTTTGCCTGTGACATTATATTAGAATTCTCCAGAAAGACAGAACCAGATATATCTATATATCTCCTATTATAAAAGAAGGAATTGGCTCGTGCAATTGTGGAATTATGGAGGCTGAGAAGTCCCCAAATCTGCAGTCAGCAAGCAAGAATATCTGAAAACCAGAAGGGCAGGAGGTATAAGATCCAGTCTGAGTTCAAGCCCAAAGTAAGGAGAAGACCAATGTCCCAGCTCAAAGACAGTCAGGCAGAGAGTGAATTCTCCCTTCCTCTTCCTTTTCTTCTATTCAGGCCTCCAATGGATTGGGTGAGGCCTACGCATATTGGGGAGAGTAATCTACTTTACTCAGTCTACTAAACCCAATGTTAATCTCATCCAGAAACACCCTCACAGATATACCCAGGATAATAATTTAATCAAATATCTGGACCAGTCAAGTTGAAAGATAAAATTAACCATAAGAAGACATATTCCTGGGCTTCCCTGGTGGCGCAGTGGTTGAGAATCTGCCTGCCAATGCAGGGGACACGGGTTCGAGCCCTGGCCTGGGAAGATCCCACATGCCGCAGAGCGGCTAGGCCCGTGAGCCACAATTGCTGAGCCTGCGCATCTGGAGCCTGTGCTCCGCAACGGGAGAGGCCACGATAGTGAGAGGCCCGCGCACCGCGATGAGGAGTGGCCCCCACTTGCCGCAACCAGAGAAAGCCCTCAAACAGAAACTAAGACCCAACACAGCCATAAATAAATAAATAAATAAAAGTCTTTAAAAAAAAAAAAAAAAAAAAAAAAAGAAGACATATTCCTCTCCTCACTGCAATACCCCATCCAGACTTGGCTTACACACACCTCCAGTGTTGGGAAGTTCACTGCCTCCAGGGAAGCTCATTCCATCATTGGAAAACTCTATCAGAAATCCCATCCTTACATTGAGTGGAAATTTTCTCCCCCTGATCTCTGCTCATTGGTTCTGTTTATTGAATTTTCTTCAAGTTCCACAAATATTTACTATTTTCAGAATCTCCAGTGCCAGAGAAATAGGTTCCAGAGAATGGTGCCTCCTCTTAACTCTGCAGAGAGCCAGCCTCTTTACAAGACGTGGCCCAGTTATTGCTAGGAAATCTCAGCCATTCCCTGATGAGGATCCTGTAAAGTAGACACTTAC
This sequence comes from Balaenoptera acutorostrata, assembly GCF_949987535.1. Lineage (NCBI taxonomy): Eukaryota > Metazoa > Chordata > Mammalia > Artiodactyla > Balaenopteridae > Balaenoptera > Balaenoptera acutorostrata. The sequence continues at coordinate 37,594,514 of NC_080082.1, read as the reverse complement.
TTACATTTTTGCTGCCCAGCATCTACTTGCCCCATTTTAACAATGTCCTGATTTCCTTTTGGGGAATGAGCTCTCCTCCACTGTGTGGAGTCTTGGTAGGAGCGTAAATCAAGGATCCTACCACCCACTGAAGAAGGCAAAGCGACCAAGCCTTTCCCCTTACCACCTGGCACAGCCAGGAGAAGGCATGTGGCCTAAGTGTGGCTTGGTCAACAGCCCCAGAAGTCCCTCCAACAAATGTCCTTTTGCTTAATTTAGACAGAGTTGGTTTTTGTTGTTTGCAGCCAGGGAAACTAAGGCAAGGACCTGGTTCTGGGGAAGAGGGAAACACAACTTGCTAGGATATAAGCCCAGGAGGTAAGAGGGTTCAAAAGCAGATTTTAACCATTTCCAGGTTATGCCAAGGCCCACACTGGGCATGAAGAAATAGGTAGGAACCATTAGCTTCTCGATTTAAACTTCCATCTCCCAAATATTTATAAATCATACCTCTGACAAAAGACTTAAATCTGGAATATACAAAGAACATGGGCAACTCAATAAAAAGATACAAACAATCCAATTTTTTAAATGGGCAAAAGATTTGAATATATATTTCACAAAAGAAACTATATGATGGCTATTAAGCACATGACAAAATGCTCAATATCATTAGTCCTTAGAGACATGCAAATAAAAACCACAATGATATACTAATTCATACTCACTAGGATGTCTACAATAAAAAAGACAGAGATAGTAAATGTTGGTGAGGATATGGAGAAAACAGAATACTCAAGTACTTCTGGTGCAGTCACTTTGGAAAATAGTTTGACCTTTTCTTAAAAAGCTAAACCTAAAACTTCCATACAACCCAGCAATTCTACTTCTAGGTATCTACCCAAGAGAAATGAAAACATAAGATCACACAAAGATCTGTATACAAATGGTCATAGAAACTTTATTCGTAATAGCCAAAAAAAATGAAAACAATCCACACGTCCATTCTGGTGAGTGGATAAATAAAATGTGGTATACCCGTGCAACGGAATGCTCAGTGATAAAAAGGAAGGAAGTTATGATACATACTACAAATCAATGAACCTCAAAAACATTACATTAAAAAGAAGACAGACACAAAAGGCCACATGTTGTATGATTCCATTTACATGAAATACTCAGAAAAAACAAATCTATAGACAAGTAGAAGATTAATGACCACTTCTGGCTGAGGATAGGAACAGGGATTGATTGCAAATGAACATGAAAAATCTTTTTGGGGTGATGGAAATATGTTCTAAAAGTGGATTTTAGGGAGACCTTCAAGATGGTGGAAGAGTAAGACGTGGAGATCACCTTCCTCCCCACAAATGCATCAGAAATACATCTACATGCGGAACAACATCTACAGAACACCTACTGAACACTGGCAGAAGACCTCAGACCTCCCAAAAGGCAAGAAACTCCCCATGTACCTGGGTAGGGCAAAAGAAAAAAGAAAAAACAGAGACAAAAGAATAGGGATGGGACCTGCACCAGTGGGAGGGAGCTGTGAAGGAGGAAAGGTTTCCACACACTAGGAAACCCCTTCATGGGCAGAGACTGAGGGTGGCGGAGGGGGGAAGCTTCAGAGCCACGGAGGAGAGCGCAGCAACAGGGGTGCGGAGGGCAAAGCGGAGAGGTTCCCACACAGAGGATCGCTGCCGACCAGCACTCACCAGCCCGAGAGGCTTGTCTGCTCACCCGCTGGGACGGGCGGGGCTGGGAGCCGAGGCTCGGGCTTCGGAGGTCAGATCCCAGGGAGAGGACTGGGGTTGGCTGCGTGAACACAGCCTGAATGGGGCTAGTGGGCCACAGCTAGCGGGGAGGGAGTCCGGGAAAAAATCTGGACCTGCCTAGGAGGCAAGAGACCATTGTTTTGGGGTGCTCGAGGAGAGGGGATTCAGAGCACCACCTAACGAGCTCCAGAGACGGGCACGAGCTGCGGCTATCAACGCGGACCCCAGAGACGGGCATAAAATGATAAGGATGCTGCTGGAGCTACCAAGAAGCCTGTGTGCGAGCACAGATCACTCTCCACACCTCCCCTCCCGGGAGCCTGTGCAACCCGCCACTGACAGGGTCCTGGGATCCAGGGACAACTTCCCCTGGAGAACACATGGCGCACCTCAGGCTGGTGCAACGTCACAGTGGCCTCTGCCGCCGCAGGCTCGCCCCGCATTCCGTACCCCTCCCTCCCACTGGCCTGAGTGAGCCAGAGCCCCCTAATCAGCTGCTACTTTAACCCCGTCCTGTCTGAGCGAAGAACAGATGCCCTCAGGCGACCTACACGCAGAGGTGGGGTCAAATCCAAAGCTGAAGCCCAGGAGCTGAGCAAACAAAGAAGAGAAAGGAAAATCTCTCCAGCAGCCTCAGGAGCAGCGGATTAAACCTCCACAATTAACTTGATTTACCTGCATCTGTGGAATACCTGAATAGACAACAAATTATCCCAAAATTGAGGCAGTGGACTTTGGGAGCAATGATATATATATATTTTTCCTTTTTCTCTTTTTTTTTTTTTTAAATGGGAATTATTTATTTATTTTTTATTTTTGGCTGTGTTGGGTCTTAGTTTCTGTGCAAGGACTTTCTCTAGTTGTGGCAAGTGGGAGCCACTCTTCATCGTGGTGCACGGGCCTCTCACTATCGCGGCCTCTCTTGTTGCGGAGCACAGGCTCCAGACGTGCAGGCTCAGCAGTTGTGGCTCACGGGCCTAGTTGCTCCACGGCACGTGGATCTTCCCAGACCAGGGCTCGAACCCGCGTCCCCTGCACTGGCAGACAGATTCTCAACCACTGCGCCACCAGGGAAGCCCCCTTTTTCTCTTTTTGTGAGTGTATATGTGTATGTTTCTTTGTGTGATTCTTTCTCTATAGCTTTGCTTTTACCATTTGTCCTAGGGTTCTGCCTGTCCTTTTTTTTTTTCAATAATTATTTTTTCTTTTCTTTTCTTTCTTTCTTTGTTTCCTGTTTTCTCCCTTTTCTTCGAAACCGTGTGGCTGACAGGGTCTTGGTGCTCTGGCCGGGTGTCAGGCCTGTGCCTCTGAGGTGGGAGAGCCGTGTTCAGGACATTGGTCTACCAGAGACATCCCGGCTCCACATAATATCAAATGGCAAAATCTCTCCCAGAGACCTCCATCTCAATGCTAAGACCCAGCTCCACTCAATGACCAGCAAGCTACAGTGTTGGACACCCTATGCCAAACAACTAACAAGACAGGAACACAACCCCACCCATTAGCACAGAGGCTGCCTAAAATCATAATAAGGTCACAGACACCACAAAACGCACCACAGGACGTGGTCCTGCCCACCAGAAAGACAAGATCCAGCTTCATCAACCAGAACACAGGCACTAGTCCCCTCCACCAGGAAGCCTACACAACCCACTGAACCAACCTTACCCACTGAGGGCAGACACCAACGGGATCTACGAACCTGCGGCCTGCAAAAAGAAGACCTCAAACACAGTAAGTTAGGCAAAATGAGAAGACAGAGAAACACACAGCAGATGAAGGAGCAAGATAAAAACCCACCAGACCAAACAAATGAAGAGGAAATAGGCAGTCTACCTGAAAAAGATTTCAGAGTAATGATAGTAAAGATGATCCAAAATCTTGGAAATAGAAGGGAGAAAATATAAGAAACATTTAACAAGGACCTAGAAGAAGTAAATAGCAAACAAACAATGATGAACAACACAATAAATGAAGTAAAAATTCTCCGGAAGGAATCAATAGCAGAATAACTGAGGCAGAAGAATGGATAAGTGACCTGGAAGATAAAATAGTGGAAATAACTACTGCAGAGCAGAATAAAGAAAAAAGAATGAAAAGAATTGAGGACGGTCTCAGAGACCTCTGGGACAACATTAAACGCACCAACATTCAAATTATAGGGTTCCCAGAAGAAGAAGAGAAAAAGAAGGGGACTGAGAAAATATTTGAAGAATTTATAGTTCAAAACTTCCCTAATATGGGAAAGGAGATAGTTAATCAAGTCCAGGAAGTGCAGAGAGTTCCATACAGGATAAACCCTAGGAGAAACATGCCAAGACACCTATTAATCAAACTATTAAAAATTAAATACAAAGAAAAAATATTAAAAGTAGCAAGGGAAAAACAACAAATAACAAAAAGGGAATCCCCATAAGGTTAAGAGCTGACCTTTCAGCAGAAACTCTGCAAGCCAGAAGGGACTGGCAGGGCATATTTAAAGTGATGAAAGGGAAAAACCTACAACCAAGATTACTCTACCCAGCAAAGATCTCATTCAGCTTCAACGGAGAAATTCAAAACTTTACAGACAAGCAAAAGCTAAGAGAATTCAGCACCACCAAACCAGTTTTACAACAAATGCTAAAGGAACTTCTCTAGGCAAGAAACACAAATGAAGGAAAAGACCTACAATAACAAACACAAAACAATTACAAAACTGGTAATAGAAACATACATATTGATAATTACCTTAAATATAAATGAATTAAATGCTTCAACCAAAAGACATACACTGGCTAAATGGATACAAAAACAAGACCCATATATATGCTGTCTACAAGAGACCCACTTCAGACCTAGGGACACATACAAACTGAAAGTGAGGGGATAGAAAAAGATATTCCATGCAAATGGAAATCAAAAGAAAGCTGGAGTAGCAATTCTCATATCAGGTAAAATAGACTTTAAAATAAAGACTATTACAAGAGACAAAGAAGGACACTACATAATGATCAAGGGATCAATCCAAGAAGAAGATATAACAATTGTAAATATTTATGCACCCAACATAGGAGCACCTCAATACATAAGGAAAATGCTAACAGCCATAAAAGCGGAAATCAACAGTAACACAATAATAGTAGATTTTAACACCCCACTTACACCAAGGCAGAGATCATCCAAAATGAAAATAAATAAGGAAACACAAGCTTTAAATGATACATTAAGCTAGATGGACTTAATTGATATTATAGGACATTCCATTCAAAAACAACAGAATACATTTTCTTCTCAAGTGCTCATGGAACATTCTCCAGGATAGATCATATCTTGGGTCACAAATCAAACCTTGGTAAATTTAAGAAAATTGAAGTTGTATCAAGTATCTTTTCCGACCACAAAGCTATGAGACTAGATATCAATTACAGGAAAAAATCTGTAAAAAATACAAACACATGGAGGCTAAACAGCACACTACTTAATAACCAAGAGATCACTGAAGAAATCAAAGAGGAAATCAAAAAATACCTAGAAACAAATGACAATGAAAACACGATGACCCAAAACCTATGGGATGCAGCAAAAGCAGTTCTAAGAGGGACATTTATAGCTATACAATCCTACCTTAAGAAACAAGAAACATCTCGAATAAACAACCTAACCTTACACCTAAAGCAATTAGAGAAAGAAGAACAATAAAACCCCAAAGTTAGCAGAAGGAAAGAAATCATAAAGATCAGATCAGAAATAAATGAAAAATAAATGAGGGAAACAATAACAAAGTTCAATAAAACTAAAAGCTGGTTCTTTGAGAAGATTAAAAAAATTGATAAACCATTAGGCAGACTCATCAAGAAAAAAAGGGAGAAGACTCAAATCAATAGCATTAGAAATGAAAAAGGAGAAGTAACAACTGACACTGCAGAAATACAAAGGGTCACGAGCAATTACGACAAGCAACTATATGCCAATAAAATGGACAACCTGGAAGAAATGGACATATTCTTAGAAAAGCACAACCTTCCAAGACTGAACCAGGAAGAATTAGAAAATATAAACAAACCAATCACAAGCACTGAAATTGAAAATGTGATTAAAAACCTTCCAACAAACAAAAGCCCAAGACCAGATGGCTACACAGGCAAATTCTATCAAACATTTACAGAAGAGCTAACACCTATCCATCTCAAATTCTTCCAAAATATAGCAGAGGCAAGAACACTCATAAACTCATTCTACGAAGCCACCATCACCCTGATACCAAAACCAGACAAAGATGTCACAAAGAAAGAAAACAACAAGCCAATATCACTGATGAACATAGATGTAAATACCCTCAACAAAATACTAGCAAAGAGAATCCAACAGCACCTTAAAAGGATCATACACCATGATCAAGTGGGGTTTACCCCAGGAATGCAAGGATTCTTCAATATACGCAAATCAGTCAACGTGATACACCATATTGACAAACTGAAGGATAAAAACCATATGATCATCTCAATAGATGCAGAAAAAGCTTTCAACAAAATTCAACACTCATTTATGATAAAAACCCTCCAGAAAGTAGGCACTGAGGGAACTTTCCTCAACGTAATAAAGGCCACATATGAGAAACCCACAGCCAACATTGTTCTCAATGATGAAAAAATGAAACCATTTCCACTAAAACCAGGAAAAAGAAAAGGTTGCCCACTCTCACCACTATTATTCAACATAGTTTTAGAAGGTTTAGCCACAGCAGTCAGAGAAGAAAAAGGAATCCAAATCAGAAAAGAAGTAAAGCTGTCACTGTTTGCAGATGACATGATACTATACATAGAGAATCCTAAAGACTCTACCAGAAAACTACTAGAGCTAATCAATGAATTCGGTAAGGTAGCAGGATACAAAATTAATGCACAGAAATCTCTTGCATTCCTATACACTACTGATGAAAAATCTGAAAGAGAAATTAAGGAAACACTCCCATTTACCATTGCAACCAAAAGAATAAAATACCTAGGAATAAACCTACCTAAGGAAACAAAAGACCTGTATGCAGAAAACTATAAGGCACTGATGAAAGATTAAAGATGATACAAACAGATGGAGAGATATACCATGTTCTTGGATTGGAAGAATCAACATGGTGGAAATGACTCTACTACCCAAAGCAATCTACAGATTCAATGCAATCTCTGTCAAACCACCAGTGGCATTTTTCACAGAACAAGAACAAAAACTTTCACAATTTGTGTGGAAAAAAAAAGACCCCAAATAGCCAAAGCAATCTTGAGAAAGAAAAACGGAGCTGGAGGAATCAGACTCCCAGATTTCAGACTATACTACAAAGCTACATTAAGACAGTATAGTACTGGCACAGAAACAGAAATATAGATCAATGGAACAGGATAGAAAGCCCAGAGATAAACCCACGCACATATGGTCACCTTATCTTTAATAAAGGGACAAGAATATACAATGGAGAAGAGATAGCCTCTTCAATAAGTGGTGCTGGGAAAACTGGACAACTACATGTAAAAGAATGAAATTAGAACACTTCTGAACACCACACACAAAAATAAACTCAAAATAGATTAAAGGCCTAAATGTAAGGCCAGACACCATAAAATTCTAAGAGGAAAACATAGGCAGAACACTCTATGAGATAAATCACAGCAAGATCCTTTTTGACCCACCTCTTAGAGAAATGGAAATAAAAACAAAAATAAACAAATGGGACCTAATGAAACTTAAAATCTTTTGCACAGCAAAGGAAACCATAAACAAGACGAAAAGACAACCCTCAGAATGGGAGGAAATATTTGCAAATGAAGCAACTGACAAAGGATTAATCTCCAATACTTACAAGCAGCTCATGCATCTCAATATCAAAAGACAAACAACCCAACCCAAAACTTGGTAGAAGACCTAAACAGACATTACTCCAAAGAAGATATACAGATTGCCAGCAAACACATGAAAGAATGCTCAACATCACTAATCATTAGAGAAATGCAAATCAAAACTACAATGAGGTATCATCTCACACCAGTCAGACTGGCCATTATCAAAATATCTACAAACATTAAATGCTGGAGAGGGTGTGGAGAAAAGGGAACCCTCTTGCACTGTTGGTGGGAATGTAAATTGATACAGCCACTATGGAGAACACTATAGACGTTCCTTTAAAAACTAAAAATAGACCTACCATACGAACCAGCAATCCCACTACTGGGCATATATCCTGAGATAACAATAATTCAAAAAGAGTCATGTACCACAGTGTTCATTGCAGCTCTATTTACAATAGCCAGGACATGGAAGCAACCTAAGTGTCCATTGACAGATGAATAGATAAAGAAGATGTGGAAAATACACACAATGGAATATTACTCAGCCATACAAAGGAATGAAATTGAGTTACTTGTAATGAGGTGGATGGACATAGAGTCTGTCATACAGAGTGAAGTAAGTTAGAGAGAGAAAGACAAATACTGCATGCTAACACATATATATGGAATTTTTTAAAAAATGGTAGCCTCATCTACCAGAGGGCAGACAGCAGAAGCAAGAAGAACTACAATCCTGCAGCCGCTGGAACAAAAACCCCATTCACAGAAAGAGTGACAAGATCAAAGGCAGAGGGGTATATACCAGATGAACGAACAAGATAAAACCCCAGAAAAACAACTAAATGAAGTGGAGATAGGCAACCTTTCAGAAAAAGAATTCAGAATAATGATACTGAAGATGATCCAGGACCTCGGAAAAAGAATGGAGGCAAAGATTGAGAAGATTGAGATTCAGCAAAAGCATTTCTGAGATGGAAGTTTATAGCTATACAAGCCTACCTCAAGAAACAAGAAAAATCTCAAATAAACAATTGAACCTTACACCTAAAGGAACTAGAGAAAGAAGAACAAACAAAACTCAAAGTTAGCAGAAGGAAAGAAATCATAAGGATCAGAGCAGAAACAAATGAAATAGAAACAAAGAAAACAATAACAAAGATCAATAAAACTAAAAGCTGGTTCTTTGAGAAGATACACAAAATGGTTAAACCATTAGCCAGATTCATCAAGAAAAAGAGGGAGAGGACTCAAATGAATAAAATTACAAATGAAAAAGGAGAAGTTATAACAGACACCGCAGAAATACAAAGCATCCTAAGAGACTACTACAAGCAACTCTATGCCAATAAAATGGACAACCTGGAAGAAATGGACAAATTCTTAGGGAGGTATAACCTTCCAAGACTGAACCAGGAAGAAATAGAAAATATGAACAGACCAATCACAAGTAATGAAACTGTGATTAAAAATCTTCCAACAAACAAAAGTCCAGGACCAGATGGCTTCACAGGTGAATTCTATCAAACATTTACAGAAGAGCTAACACCCAACCTTCTCAAAGTCTTCCCAAAAATTGCAGAGGAAGGAACACTCCCAAACTCATTCTATGAGGCCACCATCACCCTGATACCAAAACCACACAAAGATACTACAAAAAAAGAAAATTACAGACCAACATCAGTGATGAATATAGATGCAAAAATCCTCAACAAAATACTAGCAAACAGAATCCAAAAACACATTAAAAGGATCATACACCATGATCAACTGGGATTTATCCCAGGGATGCAAGGATTCTTCAATATATGCAAATCAATCAATGTGATACACCATATTAACAAAGTGAAGAATAAAAACCATATGATCATCTCAATAGATGTAGAAATAGCTTTTGACAAAATTGAACACCCATTTATGATAAAAACTCTCCAGAAAGTGGGCACAGAGGGAACATACCTCAACATAATAAAGGCCATATATGACAAACCCACAGCAAACATCATTTTCAATGGTGAAAAACTGAAAGCACTTCCTCTAAGATCAGGAACAAGACAAGGATGTCCATTCTCGACACTATTATTCAACATAGTTTTGGAAGTCCTAGCCACAGCAATCAGAGAAGAAAAAGAAATAAAAGGAATACAAATTGGAAAAGAAGAAGTAAAACTGTCACTGTTTGCAGATGACATGATACTATACATAGAGAATCCTAAAGACGCCACCAGAAAACTACTAGAGCTAATCAATGAATTTGGTAAAGTTGCAGGATACAAAATTAATGCACAGAAATCTCTTGCATTCCTATACACTAATGATGAAAACTCTGAAAGAGAAATTATGGAAACACTCCCATTTACCATTGCAACCAAAAGAATAAAATACCTAGGAATAAACCTACCTAGGGAGACAAAAGACCTGTATGCAGAAAACTATAAGACACTGATGAAAGAAATTAAAGATGATACCAACAGGTGGAGAGATATACCATGTTCCTGGATTGGAAGAATCAATATTGTGAAAATGACTATACTACCCAAAGCAATCTACAGATTCAATGCAATCCCTATCAAATTCCAAAGGCATTTTTTACAGAACTAGAACAAAAAATTTTTAAATTTATATGGAGACACAAAAGACCCCGAATAGGCAAAGCAGTCTTGAGGGAAAGAAACAGAGCTGGAGGAATCAGACTCCCTGACTTCAGACTATACTCTAAAGCTACAGTAATCAAGACAATATGGTACTGGCACAAAAACAGAAACATAGATCAATGGAACAAGATAGAAAGCCCAGAGATAAACCCACACACCTGTGGTCAACTAATCTATGACAAAGGAGGCAAGGATTTACAATGGAGAAAAGACAGTCTCTTCAATAAGTGGTGCTGGGAAAACTGGACAGCTAAATGTAAAAGAATGAAATTAGAACACTCCTTAACACCATACACAAAAATAAACTCAAAATGGATTAGAGACCTAAATGTAAGACCGGACACTATAAAACTCTTAGAGGAAAACATTGGAAGAACACTCTTTGACATAAATCACAGCAGATCTTTTTTGATCCACCTCATAGAGTAATGGAAATAAAACCAAAAGTAAACAAATGGAACCTAATGAAACTTAAAAGCTTTTGCACAGCAAAGAATACCATAAACAAGACGAAAAGATAACCCTCAGAACAGGAGAAAATATTTGCAAACAGATCAACGGACAAAGGATTAATCTCCAAAATATATAAACAGCTCATGCAGCTCAATATTAAAAAAACAAAAAACCCAATCCAAAAATGGGCAGAAGACCTAAATAGACATGTCTCTAAAGAAGACATACAGATGGCCAAGAAGCACATGAAAAGCTGCTCAACATCACTAATTATTAGAGAAATGCAAATCAAAACTACAATGAGGTATCACCTCACATCAGTTAGAATGGGCATCATCAGAAAATCTACAAACAACAAATGCTGGAGAGGGTGTGGAGAAAAGGGAACACTCTTGCACTGTTGGTGGGAATATAAATTGATACAGCCACTATGGAGAACAGTATGGAGGTTCCTTAAAAAACTAAAAATAGAATTACCTTATGATCCAGCAATCCCACTACTGGGCATATACCCAGAGAAAACCATAATTCAAAAAGACACATGCACCCCAATATTCATTGCAGAGCTATTTACAATAGCCACGTCATGGAAGCAACCTAAATGTCCATCAACAGACGAATGGATAAAGAAGTTGTGGTACAGATATACAATGGAATATTACTCAGCTATAAAAAGGAACGAAATTGGGTCATTTTTTGAGACATGGATGGATCTAGAGACTGTCATACGGAGTGAAGTAAGTCAGAAAGAGAAAAACAAATATCGTATATTAACGCTTATATATGGAACCTAGAAAATTGGTACAGATGAACCAGTTTTCAGGGCAGAAATAGAGACACAGATGTAGAGAACAAACGTATGGATGCCAAGCGGGGAAAGCAGCGGGGTGGTGGGGTGGTGGTGTGATGCATTGGGTGATTGGGATTGACATGTATACACTGATGTGTATAAAATTGATGAGTAATAAGAACCTGCTGTATAAAAAAATAAAATTTAATTTTAAAAAATTATTTAAAATTGTTATAAAGAACCTAGGGGCAGGACAGGAATAAAGACGCAGATGTAGAGAATGGACTTGAGGACATGGAAAGGGAGAAGGGTAAGCTGAGACGAAGTGAGAGAGTGGCATGGACTTATATATATTACCAAATGTAAAATAGATAGCTAGTGGGAAGCAGCTGCATAGCACAGGGAGATCAGCTCTGTGCTTTGTGACCACCTGGAGGGGTGGGTTAGGGACGGTGCGAGGGAGATGCAAGAGGGAGGAGATATGGGGATATATGTATATGTATAGCTGATTCACTTTGTTATAAAGCAGAAACTAACACACCATTGTAAAGCAATTATACTCCGATAAAGATGTTAAAAACTAAAAATAAAAATAAAATAAGAGGGGCTTCCCTGGTGGCGCAGTGGTTGAGAATCTGCCTGCTAATGCAGGGGACACGGGTTCGAGCCCTGGTCTGGGAAGATCCCACATGCCATGGAGCAACTGGGCCCGTGAGCCACAATTGCTGAGCCTGCGCGTCTGGAGCCTGTGCCCCGCAACGGGAGGGGCCGCGATAGAGAAAGGCCCGCGCACCGCGATGAAGAGCGGTCCCCGCACCGCGATGAAGAGTGGCCCCCGCTTGCCGCAACTGGAGAAAGCCCTCGCACGAACCGAAGACCCAATACAGACAAAAATAATAAACAAATAAATAAATAAATAAAAGAAAATCCTTTAAAAAAAAAAAAAAAAAAAAAAAAAAAAAAAAAAAAAAAAAATAAAATAAGAGGATTTTATAACTGCAAAGTTACTAAAAATCATTGAATTTTACACTTAAAATGAGTTGCTTAATGGTATATAAATTATATATCAAGGGCTCTTTTTAAAAATCCCATTTCTCATTTCTGGGAAGAAGTCATAGAGAAGTAGCTGCTTTCTACCCACTGTATCTGACATTAAATGTTATGTCTCTGATGTGAAGAACATGTAAATTCCTGAAACAACAGAACTAGAAGTGGTCTTATGGCAGTGTTAGTTGAATTCTCTTTGTTTAAAGTGACAAAAATCCAACTCAGAATGGTTTAGTCAAAATAGCAGTATCAATTATCTCACATAACTGAAAATTTCAGGGGCATGTTGGTTTCAGACACAACTGCATCCAGGGGCTCAAACGGTGTCACCAGTACTTTCTCCATCTCCTTCTCTCTTTCTCTCAGTTCAGATTTCCTCCTATGTCAGTTCTTGTATCCATGAGATGGCCCCAGAAAGTTCTCCCAATGCAGCAATCCCAAAGAAAAGAGCTCCTTTTCTCCAATAGTTTCCACAAATATCCCAGGTTGACTCTCACTAACCCAACAAAACACATTTTTATCCCTGATTCAATTGGCAGTCTGGTACACATGTTTGCCCCACATACATGGATTGAGAGGAGGAAAAAATATAATCATCAGAAGAGGATTGGATGCTTGGCAGGCAAAAACAAGAGATGTTCAATATAGAAAACATCTAGTTACACCCTGAGGCCAATAGAAAGTTGGAGGCTTGCCTAAGGCAGCAGGGAAGCACAGAGGAGTGTGGGGATCACGTGCTTCCCCAAATTCAAAAGGCAAGCGTTTTTCAGCCTCCAGTGAGCAATGTGGATCAGCACTATGGAGAGCAGACTCTCCTACTTTATCTTTGCAGTCCTGGGCCACATAGAGCTAGTGGCCAAGTCAAAGCTAAATCCCATTCTGGACCTCTTTCCACTACCCTTTGCTATTCCCTGTTATAAAGTGAGTGTCCCCTATTGATTTTCAAAAATAAAGCATTAGGGAGGCACACTTTCAGTTTTTAGGCAAAGTATACTGGAATCTGCTGTTGGCAGTGGTCATGAAGTCTGAGAGAAATCTGGGCCCCCGCCTAGAGAGATCCCAATCAGAAGCTCAGGGCGAGTATGGAGGTTGGACATTCACTTCCATCAGGAGGAAAATCAGCCAAGGCCCCCACCTTTAGCCCCAATATAGGAGAGAGAAGAGAGAAAGTGTCACTACACTCAGTGTTACCACTTTTCACCTCCCACTTACTCAATCCACTAAAATATGACATCCTGACCTGGCACTACACCAAGAAAGTCTCACCAAGTTCACCTCCATCTTGCTGAATCTAACTTAGTCTGTGGTTTTTCATATTGCCTTTCCTTGCAGTAGCATTTGCCCTCTTGGCCATTCTTGCATGCTTAAAACAGTCTCTTCACAGACTTCTGTGACACATTGCTCTCCAGATTTTGCTCCTATCAGTTTGGCCTCTCATGCTCAGCCAGCTGGCAGACCCACTCTCCTCTACTGGACCTTAAATGATGAAATTCCTCAAGACTCAGTCCTAAAATCTTTTTTGAAAAACAGATTTATTTGGATATAATTCACATATCATACAATTCACCCATTTAAAGTGTACAATTCAATGGTTTTTGGTATATTTAACTTTTTAAATTGTGGTAAAATATATATAACAAAATTTTACATTTTAACCATTTTTTAGTATATGATTCAGCAGCACCAATTACATTCACATTGTTGCATAGCCATCACCACCCTCTAATCCAAAACCGTTTCATCACTCCAAACAGAAACTCTGTAACCATTTAACAATAACTTCCCATTTTCCCCTCCCTCCAGCCTCTGGTACCTCTGTTGTCCTTTCCATCTCTATGAAATTGCCTAGTCTAGGTTCCTTGGATAAGTAGGATTATACAATATTTGCCCTTTTGTGTCTGCCTTATTTCACATAACATAATGTTTTTGAGGCTCATCTATGTTGCAACATGTATCAGAACATTATTCCTTTTTATTACTGAATAATATTCCACTGTATGTATGTGCCACATTTTGTTTATCTTTTCATCTGTTGATGGATACTTGGGTTGTTTCCACCCTTGAGCTATTGTGAATAATGCTGTAATGAACATTGGCATACAAGTGTCTGTTGGAGTCCCTGCTTTCAATTCCTTTGAGTATATATCGAGGAGTAGAATTGCTGGGTCATATGCTAATCCTATATTTAGCTTTCTGAAGAACCATCATATTGTTTTCCATAGAGGCTGCACCATTTGTATTCCAAACAGCAATGCACAAGAGTTCCAATTTCTCCAACTCTCACCGACAATACTTTCTAGGTTTTTTATTATAACCATCTTAGTAGGTGTAAAGTAATATCTCATTGTGGCTTCATTTGTATTTCCCTAATGACAAATGATGTTGAGCATCTTTTCACACGCTTATTGGCTATTTGTATATCTATTCAAGTTCTTTGTCCATTTTTTTTTTGGCCGAGCCACGTGGCATGCGGGATCTTAGTTCCCCAACCAGGGATCGAAACCATGCCCCGTGCAGTGGAAGTCTTAACCACTGGACTGCCAGGGAAGTCCCTGCACATTTTTAAATTGAGTTGTTTGTCTTTTGTTGTTTAGTTGCAGGAGTATTTATATATTCTGGATATTTAATCCTTATCAGATATATGATTTCCCAAGAAATTCTCCCATTCTGTAGGTTGTCTTTTCACTTTGATGGTGCACAAATGCTTTTAATTTTTATGAAGTCCAATTTATTTTTTCTTCTGTTGCTCATGTTTTTAATGTTACATCTAAGAATCCATTGCCAAATCTGAGGTCATGAAGATCCCCAAAGCTTGTTTCCTCTGATTTTCTTGTTTCCAAGAAATCTCATTCATCCTAGACCTCTCCTCTGCTGACTGCATAGACCTGGGTTCAGCTGTTTACTTGTCTCTCCACTTGGCAGTCTCAATTTTTACCTCAAATTCAGCATGTCCAAGATCAAACTCATGATATCCTCATTCCACCCCCAAAAAGCTGGTCCTCTTCCAGTGTAGAGTATCTCAATAAATGGCACCTATGTCTTTCCATTCAAGTATATACGCCAAAGTCTATCTCAAGTATATAAGCCAAAGTCTTTTCTCTCTTCCTGAACTCCAGTATCCAATCCACCTTTGAGTGCTGCCAATTCCACCTCTTACTCTCCATTGTCACTGCCATTTTCCTGGTCCAAGTCACTGTCATCTCTCACCTGGACCATTGCAATGGCCTTCTAACTATTCTCCCTTCATTCACTCTGTGCTCACCCCAAATCTAGTCTTCACAATACAGCCAGGTCGTCTTTTCAATATGAGAGTGTGATATTATTACCTCTTTGCTTAAAATCCTTCAAAGGTTTTTTGCCATGCTTTATAGATATAGACCCAAGTCATCTTGGATTTCTCTCCCCCTGCCCTCCTTGCTCTCTGTATTTTAGTCACACTCACCATCCTCAGTTCCACACACACACCAAGTCTTCCCTCATATCAGGACATTGCACAGGTTGTTCTCTGTGCCAGAATACTGTACCAGTGAGAGTCTTGGCAGTAAACAGGTGGTACATTCGAAAGGGGTAACTGTCTTAGTCCATTCAGGCTGCTATAACCAAATGCCATAAATTAGGTGGCTTGTAAACAACAGAAATTTATTCCTCATAGTTCTAAAGGCTGGAAAGTCCAAGATCAAGGTGCTAGCAGATTCCATGTCTAGTGAGAGCCTGCTTCCTGATTCATAGAAAGCTGTCTTTTTGCTGTGACCTCAAATGGTGATGGGGCAAAGGATCATTGCTCCAGGGTCTCCTTCCCATTCAAGAGGGCTCTGCCTTCATGACATAATCACCTCCCAAAGGCCCCACCTCTAAATGCCATCACAGGTTCAGAACCAAGATGGCGGAGTAGAAGGACGTGCTCTCACTCCCTCTTGCGAGAGCACCAGAATCACAACTGGCTGCTGGACAATCATTGACAGGAAGACCCTGGACTTCACCAAGGAGGACACCCCACGTCCAAGGACAGAGGAGAAGCCACAGTGAGACGGTAGGAGGGGCTCAATCAGAGTAAAATCAAATCCCATAACTGCTGGGTGGGTGACTCACAGACTGGCGGACACTTATACCACAGAAGTCCACCCACTGGAGTGAAGGTTCTGAGCCCCACCTCAGGCTTCCCAACCTGGGGGTCCGGCAAAGGGAGGAGGAATTCCTAGAGAATCAGACTTTGAAGTCTAGTGGGAATTGATTGCAGGACTGTGACAGGACTGGGGGAAACAGAGACCCCACTCTTGGAGGGCACACACAAAGTAATGTGTGCATCGGGACCCAGGGGAAGGAGCAGTGACCCTGGGGGAGACTGAACCAGACGTACCTGCTGGTGTTGGGGGGTCTCCTGCAGAGGCGAGTGGTGGCTCTGTTTCACCGTGGGGATAAGGACACTGGCAGCAGAGGTCCTGGGAAGTTCTCCTTGGTGTGAGCCCTCCCAGAGTCTGCCATTAACCCCACCAAAGAGCACGGGTAGGCTCCAGTGTTGGGTTGCCTCAGGCAAAACAACCAACAGGGAGGGAACCCAGCCCCACCCATCAACAGTCAAGTGGATTAAGGTTTTACTGGGCTCTGATCGCCACAGCAACAGGGAGGGAACCCAGCCCCACCCATCAACAGTCAAGTGGATTAAGGTTTTACTGAGCTCTGACCGCCACAGCAACAGTCAGCTCTACCCACCACCAGAGCCTCCCATCAAGCCTCTTAGATAGCCTCAACCACCAGAGGGCAGACAACAGAAGCAAGAAAAACTACAATCCTGCAGCCTGTGGACCAAAAACCACAGTTACAGAAAGACAGAGAAGATGAAAAGGCAGAGGGCTATGTACCAGATGAAGGAACAAGAAAAAACCCCAGAAAAACAACTAAATGAAGTGGAGATAGGCAACCTTCCAGAAAAAGAATTCAGAATAATGATAGTGAAGATGATCCAGGACCTCGGAATAAGAATGGAGGCAAAGATTGAGAAGATGCAAGAAATGATTAACAAAGACCTAGAAGAATTAAAGAACAAACAAACAGAGATGACCAATACAATAACTGAAATGAAAACTACACTAGAAGGAATCAATAGCAGAATAACTGAGGCAGAAGAACGGATAAGTGACCTGGAAGACAGAATGGTGGAATTCACTGCTGCGGAACAGACTAAAGAAAAAAGAATAAAAAGAAATGAAGACAGCCTAAGAGACCTCTGGGACAACATTAAACGCAACAACATTCGCATTATAGGGGTCCCAGAAGGAGAAGAGAGAGAGAAAGGACCAGAGAAAATATTTGAAGAGATTATAATCGAAAACTTCCCTAACATGGGAAAGGAAATAGCCACCCAAGTCCAGGAAGCGCAGAGAGTCCCATACAGAATAAACCCAAGGAGAAACACGCCGAGACACATAGTAATCAAAGTGGCAAAAATTAAAGACAAAGAAAAATTATTGAAAGCAGCAAGGGAAAAACGACAAATAACATACAAGGGAACCCCCATAAGGTTAACAGCTGATTTCTCAGCAGAAACTCTGCAAGCCAGAAGGGAGTGGCATGAAATACTTAAAGTGATGAAAGGGAAGAACCTACAACCAAGATTACTCTACCCAGCAAGGATCTCATTTAGATTTGATGGAGAAATCAAAAGCTTTACAGACAAGCAAAAGCTAAGAGAATTCAGCACCACCAAACCAGCTCTACA